>NC_046172.1:107641369-107907000 GCF_011064425.1 Rattus rattus
AGAGAGAAAAAAAAAAAAAAAAAAAAAAAAAAAAAAAAAAAAAAAAAAAAAAAAAAAAAAAAAAAAAAAAAAAAAAAAAAAAAAAAAAAAAAAAAAAAAAAAAAAAAAAAAAAAAAAAAAAAAAAAAAAAAAAAAAAAAAAAAAAAAAAAAAAAAAAAAAAAAAAAAAAAAAAAAAAAAAAAAAAAAAAAAAAAAAAAAAAAAAAAAAAAAAAAAAAAAAAAAAAAAAAAAAAAAAAAAAAAAAAAAAAAAAAAAAAAAAAAAAAAAAAAAAAAAAAAAAAAAAAAAAAAAAAAAAAAAAAAAAAAAAAAAAAAAAAAAAAAAAAAAAAAAAAAAAAAAAAAAAAAAAAAAAAAAAAAAAAAAAAAAAAAAAAAAAAAAAAAAAAAAAAAAAAAAAAAAAAAAAAAAAAAAAAAAAAAAAAAAAAAAAAAAAAAAAAAAAAAAAAAAAAAAAAAAAAAAAAAAAAAAAAAAAAAAAAAAAAAAAAAAAAAAAAAAAAAAAAAAAAAAAAAAAAAAAAAAAAAAAAAAAAAAAAAAAAAAAAAAAAAAAAAAAAAAAAAAAAAAAAAAAAAAAAAAAAAAAAAAAAAAAAAAAAAAAAAAAAAAAAAAAAAAAAAAAAAAAAAAAAAAAAAAAAAAAAAAAAAAAAAAAAAAAAAAAAAAAAAAAAAAAAAAAAAAAAAAAAAAAAAAAAAAAAAAAAAAAAAAAAAAAAAAAAAAAAAAAAAAAAAAAAAAAAAAAAAAAAAAAAAAAAAAAAAAAAAAAAAAAAAAAAAAAAAAAAAAAAAAAAAAAAAAAAAAAAAAAAAAAAAAAAAAAAAAAAAAAAAAAAAAAAAAAAAAAAAAAAAAAAAAAAAAAAAAAAAAAAAAAAAAAAAAAAAAAAAAAAAAAAAAAAAAAAAAAAAAAAAAAAAAAAAAAAAAAAAAAAAAAAAAAAAAAAAAAAAAAAAAAAAAAAAAAAAAAAAAAAAAAAAAAAAAAAAAAAAAAAAAAAAAAAAAAAAAAAAAAAAAAAAAAAAAAAAAAAAAAAAAAAAAAAAAAAAAAAAAAAAAAAAAAAAAAAAAAAAAAAAAAAAAAAAAAAAAAAAAAAAAAAAAAAAAAAAAAAAAAAAAAAAAAAAAAAAAAAAAAAAAAAAAAAAAAAAAAAAAAAAAAAAAAAAAAAAAAAAAAAAAAAAAAAAAAAAAAAAAAAAAAAAAAAAAAAAAAAAAAAAAAAAAAAAAAAAAAAAAAAAAAAAAAAAAAAAAAAAAAAAAAAAAAAAAAAAAAAAAAAAAAAAAAAAAAAAAAAAAAAAAAAAAAAAAAAAAAAAAAAAAAAAAAAAAAAAAAAAAAAAAAAAAAAAAAAAAAAAAAAAAAAAAAAAAAAAAAAAAAAAAAAAAAAAAAAAAAAAAAAAAAAAAAAAAAAAAAAAAAAAAAAAAAAAAAAAAAAAAAAAAAAAAAAAAAAAAAAAAAAAAAAAAAAAAAAAAAAAAAAAAAAAAAAAAAAAAAAAAAAAAAAAAAAAAAAAAAAAAAAAAAAAAAAAAAAAAAAAAAAAAAAAAAAAAAAAAAAAAAAAAAAAAAAAAAAAAAAAAAAAAAAAAAAAAAAAAAAAAAAAAAAAAAAAAAAAAAAAAAAAAAAAAAAAAAAAAAAAAAAAAAAAAAAAAAAAAAAAAAAAAAAAAAAAAAAAAAAAAAAAAAAAAAAAAAAAAAAAAAAAAAAAAAAAAAAAAAAAAAAAAAAAAAAAAAAAAAAAAAAAAAAAAAAAAAAAAAAAAAAAAAAAAAAAAAAAAAAAAAAAAAAAAAAAAAAAAAAAAAAAAAAAAAAAAAAAAAAAATTTACCCAAAAAAAAATGAACTAGAACTCACTTCTCTCACATTGCCAGAGTCCCCAAACAATCACTACTGCCTTTTCTTAGTTGACCTTTGCTGAAAAAGAAAGAGTAAGGAAACAATTTAGTTATTTGTAGAATCCACGTAGGCAGAAACTGCTTAATTGGGATCTCATGCAAGGATAAGGAAAATATCACATAACTACTATGTTTTAAAACACCCTTTGCATTCCAGGAGTGGGAATAAGGAGTCTGGAAGGTAACAGTCACGTCAGACAGGAGAGCTCCTCAGATTCTGAGGAGCCGGCTGCTCTCCTCAACAATGGCCACCTCAGCAAATAACCTCTTTTTGATTATTAACACTTATCTCTGCCGCTATTCCTCAGTTGTGAGTTTTGGGGAAAAAAACTCTGTAAAAATGGACAAAACTGCTACTTTGAAAATTAGAGAGGACTTCGTTCATTTCCCTGTAGTACAAGCAAGTCCACTGCAGCTGGCGACTCATCACCAACCGCACCTCAGTCTGTAAGCCCCTTGGGATTTAAGAAGCGCTAGTGTCAGAGCAAATATGTAAGCACTTGATCTTTCCATTGCTGTCAGCCATATAAGAGCAACAAACACTTGTGTCTTGACAACCTTTTCAAGTTCAATGGGACAGAAAGTTATACGAGGGGAAGAAAAAAAACAAGAAAAGAATTTTTCAGTAGCAGGCTATCAAGGTTGCTTAAATGCCATCTAACAACACAGCCCATTAAAACAATGTAGTCCAAAATGGCCAATATGATAAACCCAAATGAGGTCTCAAGTGGTTCTTAGCTCTAAAGTTCTGACTGTCCTTGCAAACTGCCACTGCAGCTGTATAGTGTCACTGGTTATCTGTCCCTCTGCTAAAAAATACTGCTTCTGCCTTATTGAACAGTCCCAGTCCCAGGGCAGCCTTCCTTCTGTTCAGTTCGTTCCTTCCTCCATCCTCTCCCTCCTCCCTCCCTCTTCTCTCTCTCTCTCTCTCTCTCTCTCTCTCTCTCTCTCTTTCATTCATTTCTCAGTCATCCTGACAGCTTGTGCAAAGAGAGACTACCTGCCTGCCTTGGCTTAGAAGTTTGAGAAAGCAGGTAGAGAGAGCCCATCATGCCTGCCTAAACCCATAGCCTCTCGACCAGTCGCTCTACCAGCTAAAGTGCAGCCAAAATCAGGCCCTGAATCCATGGGGTGAAACCTAAAATCACCATGATAAAAAGGAGAGGGGAAATGACCTTCTGCTGGTAAAGCAATGCTATGATAGGGGCTCCTTATGGACGCTAAAAGGGAGAATTCCAGGCAAGTCAAAATAGCCACTTTACACGTGGGAAGTAAATATGAACCCCTGCCCAGGAAAATGTAAATACCAACAGAGAAGGTTCAATGCACGTGCACTGTTAAGGCAAATGGTAGGTTACAAGTGGAGTGAGGCTGTTTGGGGATATGTTTAATCTCTGAGCACAAACTCAGTGAGGACAACCAGATCCTCTGACAGCCCCAGTGAAATGAGTTCTAAAACATGCATAGTCTTAAAACGACCTGTATCAATAATGAGGGGTAAGATAAAGTTTATTTCGTTGTTTCAAACTGAGACAAACTCCAGCTTTATAAATAATCCTTTCACCCTGGAAATATTTCAAAGGAAAAAAAAGAGAGAGAGAGAGAGAGAGAGAGAGAGAGAGAGAGAGAGAGAGAAAGAAGGAAAGAAAAGGAAGGAAGGAAAGAAAGAAAGAAAAGAAAGGAAGAAAGGGAAGGAAAGAAGGAAGAAAAAGAAGGGGGCAAAGGAAAAGAAGGAAGGAAGGTGGCCTGGACCCCATACCCCTTATTCTGCTGCTACAAACCACCTGTGGTGTGGACCACCTCCTCCTTAGGCCTCACATTTTCTCATTTGTGAAATAAGATCATTAGAGTAAGTGACCCCCCAGAGCCCTTTCTAGCTTTAATAACATTTACTTCAAATGGCAACACAAGCTTTCCCTGGATCACTGAGGATGATTCCTTACTCAGGGACTCAGGGCTTTCCAAGAGCTCAGATCTTCCCGACTCTACCCAATGTGTCACTCAAGCCAAGCTTCCACAATACATGGACCTGCTCTAAAATTTGTATTTCATGAACTTTTGCCCCACTCTCTGAGGCCCCTACTCCTTTCAAACAGAGCTCCATATGTTAGAGGAGCATTTGGTAGACTTTAACACCAGAGACCACCAGACTTGCTGATGCATCCCTGGAATCTCAGTACTTGGGAGACTGACACAGGAGGGCCGTCACAAGTTCAAGGATAGACTGGGATGCAAAGCTACTTCAAAGTAGTCATGGGCGATGTAGTGAGGCCCTGTCTTGAAAGCCCTGGAAAAGAAGAAAAAATAAGAATTTAAAACCAACCAACCTGTAGATCTGTCTTGAGTGAGGATTCCTCTTGTGCCATTTGCAGCCAAGAGATAGCAAAAATTTCTGTCTCCTCAGTGGGTGAACCACATAATACTGCTTTCGTTCTAGTGGAATCATCAGGATTAAATGAGGAAATTCATACCAGTGCTCAGCATGACAGCTGACACACAGTTTATTCTGTCATCAATGTGATATTTCCTTATTCTCCACTAAGTAAATATCAAGTTAAAACTTAAAACCAATACATTAATAAATATTGAGGTAATAAGGCTATAACTGGTTGTTGTTGTTGTTGCTGCTGCTGCTGTTGTTACAGAGTCTTACTTTATAGCCATGGGCTGTCCCGGGACCTCCTAATAGAGACCACACTGGCCTTGAACTCACGAAAATCTCTCACTTCCAAGTGAGGGGATTAAAGTGGTGTGCCAGCATGCCCAGGGCAATACCATAACTTTGAAGCAGTGGCTAATTACTGGGCTTCTTGGGGCTTTATATGTTGTGCTTCCTGTAGGGACATGGATATATTCATCAGAACCATTTTGGAAAGTGGACACGCAAACACGAGAATTCTTTTCTGATGAGGCGGGCATTTGGGCAAACCTACAGACATACTACTTAAAATAAATGTTACTTTCACCTCCCATGGATCCAGTTGAGTCCGTGGGAGTCCTACAGGGTGGCAGATACACAGGGAACTTCCCTAAAATGACTCCTTAATATGGCTCATGTGTTCACAACGTTAAGCGCTATTTTACCCTTCCTGTTGCAGGTGTAAAGTGAAACTGTGAAATGAGAATAAAGCCAGTTAGGTTGCCACTATCTCTTGGCTCGTTGGGTTCTTATCGTGTTACTACCATAGGCCGAAGGGAGGAGGACAAAGAAAGCAGCTGAGCTTAGTAAGGCAAAATAAAATATTTTCAGGGTGTGAGCCCACCTCACTTCTGAGACACGAGAAACTGCTCTGTGGGAGCCACATGAAATGAGGAAGGTGAGATCCAAGTTAACAGCAGTGCAAAACACGTTGGTAAAGGAGCATTAATTATTCCTCAAGTTTTGCATGATCTCGTGCGCGTGCGCGTGCGCGTGTGTGTGTGTGCGTGTGTGTACATATTTGAGAACTAAAATGGAGGAATGACAACAGATATAAAAGATCAGTTTTGACATCGAAACTCCATTGGTCACCTTCCACCCATGGTTTATTGGTCCCTTCCCTTTCTTCTTATGACAGTTTAGTACAAAAACTATTCAATTCATTGCAGTCTGAAGGCAAAGGGAAAGTCAAAAGGAGACCAAGAACCCAAAATCCATTTCAAAGGCATGAGCCTGGTGATATAACCTCTTCTGCTTCTCTGAGTAAGAAGCTCTCAATATTTGGTGCAAGATCCCATTAATTAGCTGGGATCTAGTAGTGAACTTAGACTCTAAAAAATAATCTATAATTTTGTTATCTTTGTTCACCTCATGCTTAGGCAGCGGTGCTGGTGAGACTTTGTGGGTTTAACTTCTGCCATTTCTAGGAGACCCAATGTCACAGTAAATTTCTTCTTCCTCTGGTAAACACAGTCTTTTTCACATACACACTCCCATTCTACAATGTTCCCTGAGTCTTAGGTATGAAGCTTATATAGTATAGATGAGGTAAAGAAGAGCAGAAATATAGATGATCTCTACAGCTCTGTGTCAAGGTCATGATGGGGGAAAAGAAGAAAGCGCATAGCCTCCATTGATAACTAACACTTTGCAGAAAGAACATCCATTCGTTAGATACTTTTGTTTTGCTGTAAAAAAAAATACCTAAGATAATCAATTTATAAGAAAGAAAGATTTGAGGTGGATTGGGAGGAAAGGGGCCACTGATATTGGGTTGTAAAGTTAGAATTAATTAATTAATTAGCCAAAAGAAAAGGAAAGAAAGGTTTATTTCTTGAATGACTGTAGTAGCTTCAATCCATGTTGGCTTGGTCCCTTCCCTTTGTTCTTATAACAGTTAAGTATGTCGTCTCTGGAGCATGAAGTAGAGGAAGACTGTTCACCTCATGGCAGCCAGAAAACAAAGAGGCAAAAAGAGACCAAGGTCCCAAAATCAACCTCAAATGCATGCTCCTGGTACCACTCTTTAAAGATTCTATGACTTCCCTGCAGCCCAGTCAAGTGACTAGAGTTGCAATTCATAGAACACTCAGGGACATTTGAGGTCTAAATGTAATAAGCCAGGAATGAAACCTGGTTAAAAAAAATCTATTACACAAGAAGTTGGCAAGGAAAATATTAATAGGGTCTACAATTTATGGTTAAAGGAATAGGTTAGGAAACTTAAAGCATCACTCCTAGTAAAGTGTCAGACTGGGAAACAAAACCTAAGCCCATCCTCTGTTCTCCCAATTCACCATGCTCTTTCCATTTTGCCTCAGCTCTAAGGAGAGAGGAATGAGAAGTTCCACCTAAGCTAATTTTCCAGATAATTGAAGCAGTCATCTTTTGGCAGTGAAAGAGCTATTTTTATTTGAACCATTTTTGAAGAACTGTTCACAATGTAAGTTCTATACCTCTGTGCCTTATTACAGAAGCCAGCAGACTATCGCTTTTTAATCCTCCATTCACAGTCACAGTATTCAATTGCTCTCTGTAGCTGACAATGACTACCCTAGAGGTTTCTGAAGCACATTTGAAATGGGTCCTTAAAAGCAGACCATTAAATGTGGCAGGTGGCAGGAGAGAAGAGTACACAGAATGACCAACTACAAAAATTCATCAGACTGGGTCTATTTCACGTAGGGACTTATAGCTGTAAAGGGCTAAATAACTTTGAAGACAATACATTTGACCCTCAAATTGAAATTCCCAGTAAAAACTCAGAAACATCAATAGAAGTGTGAATTGTGCTCGTTCTACTTCACTGATCCACCATGGGAACGAGGCAATGGAAGAGGTCCATCACGGGTGGGAGAAATATTTCTTCCACTGATACTGTTCAGAAATCCCGGCACATAGTGAGAATGAAAGGCATACCTGCAGCATTTAAATTCTACACACACAATCTCCCCTCTCATTGTTTGCTCCAGGGCAGACAACTCCTCCCACCTCACCACTGGGCTACCGTGTTTTAAAAGCCACGAGAGGTCTATTTCAGAAAGATTTCTGTCTCAAGTGGTGTGTCTAAAAAGGTGAATCTTCACTGATCTGGAAATCATGTCCCTTGTGTGATGCATAGCAAATTATTGTGTGTTTAGCCTGTCACTTTCTTTTTCCTTGTCCCAATTTATACTGGGGGAAAAGGAACATCCCATACGCTAAGCTCCTTTTAGTTTTCTACAAACCATTGGCCTGTTGCAAGTACTTCCTGATCTTTTTTCAAATTCCAATCAGAATGGCCCTTTAGCTTTGCCTTCATCTCCCGGCTCCTCTGGACCCCAAAGTTTCCTATCTTTCATCCTGTCAAGCTAATGGTGTGTGTCCTTCATACATTCCATACTACTGCTTCCTTTCACTAGTGAGCTGTCAGCCAGATGCTTCAGGATGGCTCACTTCGGCTGCTGCCTTGTCCCCTCTCTGCAGCAATCTGTTGTTCTAAATCAAAATGTTAATGAAAAATAAAAGAACTCACTGCCAATGTCTGTCTGATTTAAATTAATATAGAGTCATACCTTTTGAGGCAGGTTTTTCTGGCACAAGGTTCTCCATGCAGGCTATGCATACTATGTGTTTTTCTCTCTCTCTCTAATTAAAATTAAGCACTTTTATTTCCCTGAGTCTCTGTGGCACCTTCAACCTGTTTTAATACAACAAAGGCCCAATAAACATTCGGATTTGTGTTCCAGGGAATGCATCTCACCTGGTGAACATAATTTCAGAGATATTATATGTGATGTCTAATTATAAATACATGCTTTGATTAGATGCTGTTTTCAATACTGAAATGACACGTTATTAAATGCTCTGCGCAGCTCTGGTTAGGCTGTAGTTATTGGAAATCTTTTCAATCCATTTGTTTTAAAACTGCTGGCAAAATCATTGCTAATTTGCTACTTTATTTACAAGGGCCCTTCACTTTCTATGTACTCAGCGCAGTATTCATTCCTGCTGCAGCGACAGGACTGCGCCTCTCTTTAGGGAAAATGTATGTATGTGCAAGATCATCATCTATGTGAGACAAATTTTTCAGCATCAATTTACAGAAGGGAACACAATGTTGCTAACACACCTGAAGGAGGAAAGTCACCTTGTCTCAACTTGAAAAAAAAAAGTGTAGGAACCCAAAGAATGACAGCTTCGACCAATTGCAGAAGACAGCCCTGTCCATTTATTTCTCCCATGACTTCTTTATAGACACTCTTGGGAAGAGTTACCAAGAAGAGCGACAGCGAACAGCGCTTGCTATATAGCACACAATGCTCTAAGTGATTCAATTTTATTTGACTTCATCCAAACAAGCGTGTATAGCTTCCTTCTGTTTCAAAAGTAAAGAAGCTAGTACATCATTAAATCTTTTGCCTAAAGTCACGGAAGCAGACATCACGCAGCTCAGCACTGACACATTTTAACTGTAATACCATTCTATACTGTGGGAAGGGCCACAAATCTCAGCATCTTGGGAAGCTATTGTTTTCTTTTTGATCCATAGGGTGCTTTATTTGCTCAAACTTCTCTGTCAGCAGGCATCTACATCAGTGGGGCTTACACCACGCTAAATGCACATCTGCGTGTCACTGCCACCAAGTATAAGGTGAATCGAGCATATCAAGCCCACTAGACAGAGCAGGTGGAAGAAAAGCCCGGGTTTGAGGGTAGGAAGTAGTTTACTAATCACTAGGTCCATCCTCTCAGCCCCGTACACTGGGTCTGAACAATACTATGGACCATGGAAGATCAAAAGAAGCGAGGCCTGTGAAACACTTGTGTGAAGAAGGCCACCAATCGGGAACACCGGTCAGGGTACACTCTGGCTGTAGCCAAGTCAGAGCTACCACACAAAGAAAATACCTTGGAGCAACTCTCCTGCTGCCTGAAAGGGCAACTGGAGGAAGCAGGCAAGAGAAAGTGGTTCTTCGGAACAGCTAGCGCTATGCCTTTAGGGATTCACTGACAGGAGTTACTGTTTCTTCATTCTTTGCTTTCTGTTCTTGATACAGTTGTCTCAGCTGGCAGCCCACACTGGTCCTGAATTCTGCAGAGCTGGGAACTACAACCAAAGAAGAAGAAGAAGAAGAAGAAGAAGAAGAAGAAGAAGAAGAAGAAGAAGAAGAAGAAGAAGAAGAAGAAGTAGAAGAAGAGAAGGAGAAGGAGGAGGAGGAGGAGAAGGAGAAGGAGGAGGAAGAAACGGAAGAAGAGAAGAAAAGGAAAAGGAAACCCCTTAAATGGGAAGGATTTCGAAGAAAGGCCATAGTTTACTTTCTTAAACCTTACTTTGGCAATTACATTTTTCTGTCCTTCCCAGCGACTAAAGGAAATAGGAATTCAGAAAATGCATGCAGGAGATGATAAATAGTACCCCAATCTAAGAGCTAGGTTTCCTGGGTTCCATAACCCACTCTGTCTCTAAAGTATCACAACCCCACTGGAATTCACACGGGCCTTTTGTAAACTGAAAAGGTCCTATGGCAGTCTTTCCGACATCCAATTTAGTGATTTTAGCCTCCCCACTACATATTAATGGTAAGTCTTTATTTTCGCACTATTTAAACAAGGATGCACAAGGAATAATTTGACCAAAAGAAGTCAAAATTTGGTCCCTTTTGTAGTCTTACAATGCAGGCCACTGGAGCCAGTCCCAGCTTGTAGTGCTAGATAATTGTTCACCCTCTGAGTCACTAAACCATAGGCTTGAAACCTTTGAAATAAAAGAGTTCAAAGGTCATTTTTCCTAACTTGCATGAGCCTTCCTTGCTAAACCAAAAGCAGAAACAGGGAGCTTAAGGTCAACTTAGCAACAGACACTGTAGTCCATGCTGGGTTGAACTCAGAGACGGTTCTGGGTAAACAGTTTTCTTCCCTTCCGAGAGTTTCACTCAGAGCTGTCTCTCTTGGCTACTGTTTATTGATTCCAGAATGCCTTTAACAAAGGGCTTAAGTTTGTTTTCTGCCCCCACTACAAACAGGGTAGAATTTCTCATGGAAGATGTGATAACATCTAAAAGCACCGACCATCTATGTTACGTGTGACTGTGGAGCAAATCAAATCATAAGAGCAAAATCAAAAGGATGAGAACCTGAGAACATAAATCCTTTGAAAAGAATGAAATGGACTTCATTGAGAAGGAAAGCGAGGAAGGATGGAGACATCCATGTGGTTAACTTACTATCCGTGTTTGAAGTCAAATTTGGGTTTACGACCAAATCACGTTACACAACTAGCTATCTCACCTTTACGATTCTCTTAGCATCCCCAAGCCTCAGTCACTTACTTAGTGTAGTATGGAATAATATCATTTATTAAACATAAATATTGAGGGTAAAATGGGACATGTACTCTAAGACATAATTATAGTATGCTGAGGTACATCCTTGGCTCCTAATCTACAGTGCTGGACTTGGATAGCACTGACGGTGTCTATGACTCTGCAGACCTTATAGTTAAAAATGATGTCAATGTTCAGACCTTCAGCAATTTATGATAAGTCTAACTACTGTAACCACCCCTAGAGGTAACTGAAAAATTGATTAAAGAAGTAATCAGAATATCAGTTATCAAGCACCGAAAAAAATGTTCAAACTTGTTTCATTAATAAAATTATCATTTCATTTAGCTCCTTCTCTCCATCCTCTTCCTTCTAGTTTTTCCTGATCTTTTCCTCTGGGATCTGTGTGAATTGCCTTCATTTCCTACCATACATTCTGTTTCTAGCATTACTATATATATATTTTTCCACTAATCTACCAATATTTCTCTTCTATGTCCAGCAGTAATCACTCCCTCACCAATCCTATTTTTAAATTTGTTGTCCTCTTAAATCTCTTCAGGATATGCAACATATTGGTTTATATATTTTTATTTTATTAGTTTAAAATACTATTATGCACAATAATGGATTCCATTATGAAATTTCTATAACATAGGATCAATGTACTTTACCCGTTCTTACATTTTATTACCGCTTCTTACCACTCTCCTCCATACAGCTGGTCTCCTCATATTTCTAAGCAGTCCCAGTTTTGCCTTCAGGTCATGTGTGTGTGTGTCTTTAAATCCAAATTCCACAGAGAAGAAAGCATGCACTACTTCAGTGTTCTTCTCTTTACTTTTCTCCCATGACCCTCTATTTTTTCGCTCCTCTCTACTCTCATTTTTGAGGCGCTTTCCTCCTTAGCTTCCACTGACATTACATTTTAACTCTCTTCTAATTTTCCACCTGTTCCTTTTTTTTTTGCCTGTGATATCATACAAGTGGGCTTGTTCTAGTCTCAGATCATTTTCATCAATAAAACAAAGGTTTAAAAACAGAATGATATCTGCTACCATTTCCCTATCAACCATTCAGTGTCTGGGAGTGAATGAGATATCCCTGTGATTCTTGAGTTGACTCCAGCAGGCTATTACATTTAATGTTTCATAGCCCCTCTTGTCTATGTTAGCAGTTGATACACGTGTACATACTACATAAGGCAGGGGTTTTGTTGCTTTATTCATAATCAATCCCACATTTTCCTTCCTCTATATTTGCATACATATATGAAATATCTGTATATTGTATGGTGTCTTTCAAAAATAGATGTAAGGTATTTTTCTAAAGTAATATTTCATTGTTTGTGTGCAATATATTAGTGCTTTAATGTATATTGACAGATATTCTTTTTCATGATCCATTTAATTTGGCTATTCGAAACACAGAACAACATTTATTTAGCCACGTGAAGGCATGGAAAAGTGTAAGAGTCAGAACTCAGCAATGTCATTAATAAATAACCACAAAGATCATATTCGAGAGTTTCATACTGACATATGCTATACAGAAATACACTGTGATGGTTTAATGAGCCCTCCTGTTATTTGTCCATGTTATATCTCTTGAAAATATTCAAATGGGTACATTATAAAATGTTTACTGATTTTATTCTTTTACCCACAATTCAAGTGCTATACATGAGAGTTTTGAAGGGAGCTTGAGACTACCAAGGAAAAGATTGGCTACCTTTGCGTTAATATCTATACCCTCTGCCAAATCCTCTGAATAAGATGTTTTCCTTGTTTCAACTAAAAGGCAATAATAATGTAATTCCAAATCCAAGGGATCCCTCAGTAAATATTCTTAGTAATGATACGGTAAAAAAAAAGCAAACTCTTATGTACAAAATAGAGAATGCTTTGTCTCTCAAGCATAAAGATGGGTTGAGGGGACAGGTCCTTAAGTTGCTCCCAAAGCAGTCATGCTTGTGAAAAGCAGCTGAGGTTTGTTGGTTTTGCTATTTTTGCTGCCGGGAACATAGGCATTTGAAAGATCTTACCACTCAAGGAGCTCTCTTGATCTGTGGACCATAAATGTGTCAGTATCTCAGCAAAACTTGATATGTTGCCTTAACTCACACAGCAGGAGAAGCTCAGTGGCTGAGTCAAGAGGCCCTCAGATCTCTGTCAAAAACTCAAAATGTATGCATTTAGATAAACATGACACCCCCTTGAGGTCACCCTTCCCCCAGCCCCACCCCCTATCCATGCTTCTCCCTTTCCTCTCTCCTCTCACCAGTAAACCACCTACTACTAAAACACCTCTCAAAATCTGCTAGACAGGCTGATTTTTATTGTATCATAAACTTTTATTGATGAGCACTCTCTAGGGCTAGAATATTCAAATGAATAGACTTGGGGAGTCAAGTTACCAGAGAAGCACCAAATATATGATATAAGGTTTACCAATTTTTGAGAGTCAGAATGAAATAAAATTTGCTCCTGACTTAAAGGTACACTTAGTGAAGTTACCTTTCACATGTGATTCAGCAACGCCCTGGAAGGTCTTCACATTGTTAAGTCAAAGCGGACACACTCTTCTGTCTTCCACCCACATTGCATGCATATAGTTCACGAATGTACATGAAGACGTGCAGTTGTAAATTCAAATATTCCCGACATCCTATCTTCTATTTTTATATCAGAAATCTTAATTTTCTGGTTTTTAAAAATAATGATGTGCTGTGGTCTTATTTTGAAGTTATAATGTTTACTTTCTCTAAACTTCTGATGTTACCCTTAGAGGTCAATTTTACTATATTGCACTGTCACAACTTTAGATTTTAAAAGGTTCCACCAAAAGCCATTTCATCCATCAAGAGTTCCAGGTGGGTTAGTGCCAATGACAAAGTGTTTGTTGCTATGTGCCAAGCGTTGTATTTAAGTTTCTGGCATGAATTACTAATTACTTATAACTTCTGTAAAAATCAGAAATTATCCCAACAGTCTCACATCCAAAACAACACTATTTGTTCAATTAGTTTGGGGAATGTTTTTGTATTTTTTTGTATTTTTAAGGTAAATGGATAATAATAATATCATTAGTAATAGTTATTAAACATTGATTTATGCTATGTCAGGTACTTGTTAAATGCTTTTTTTTATTTAAATCCATACAGCAATCTGAAACCAATTCTACTGTTAGCTCCATTTTTTAAAAAGGACATCAAACCTACAAAAATGAGAGAATATACAAGTCTACAGGATTTTTTATTCAGACAGAATGACCTCAGTGTAGAATTGTTTTAATTGTTTGTTATGAAGAAACGATATTTAGTAAGCATGTACCATGTGCCAGGAACTGGGCCAAGTACTTTATGTAAGTTGGTTCACTTAATGTTCTCATCAGCCTTATGGGGCTGCTATTTTTAGATATATTTTATAGATGAAAGAAAGAAGGGTACAGGAAGTTATGTTTTCTCAAGGTCTTATTGCTAGTGAGGGCAGAACTAGGGTATTAGTTTAGGTAAGTTTTACACTGAAGTCCCAATATGTTCTATTATGAAATAAGACACTAGAAAAGTGTACAAATATACTTACGAATGTATTTTAAGTCCCTGTTATTCTCATAAGGCCAGAAATCTTAATCATGAAAGTTACCCCCCAAAAAACCTGCTAACAGTAAACCATATGCAGAGCTTCTTTTAGTCCTATAGGGCACAAGTCTTTAGCATTCTGATCACTTTCAGAGAAGAGAGCACAAACAAGTTGAAGCCATTCTCAAGAAATCTCCATCAAGGTAGCTTTTGGGGAAGATGAATTAACACTTCTATGGCTTTAGTTCTCCCCTGTGATACAAGAATCCAGTCCCTCTCTTCTCCATTGCCTGAAAGCTCGCTCAAACCCAAACATCATATCAGCATTTCTCATTGAAACACCTTGAAACAATTGGTAAGCAAAGCAGCTTCTCCAGCCCAACGTCAGAGAACGCAACTTCTACCTCTGCATTCTAACAAGTGCTCCAGATCACTTGTAACACAGGGAAGTTTGAGCACCACATACACTGAGCACTCAGGCCCTGTGGTCTGAATTTGGGATGCTCTAATATAAATAAGATTAATTTGTTTTCATACTATGCAGGGTGCAATCATGCATGACATTAATAGACCCCATGAAATGAGGTTGCATACTACCATTTCCTCTTAACAATCACAATACACACGAAAATATTAAGGGCTCCAAGAAGTCCTTGAAAGAATGTAAGCAAGTTCCTTCTCCACTCATAGCTACTAAACAGTATTTGCTTCTCTGTCTCTCTGAAGAAAAAAAGGAAAACTCAACCTGTACTTCAACAATGTGCTGTGATGCACCTGTGTGGCTCCAGCTACTTTTCGTGGCCTAGGAGAGTGGCATTAGTTGCCCCACCTCAGATCTCTAGTGTCCATCTATGCCTAGAGTGCTCCTCAAATCTGGATTCTTGCATAATCTAGGTGCACTGCTCTAAGCCACTCTGAAAGAATCATCAGTTATCCCCAAGATGGTGATGTTTGAGTGACATCATTTTAGCTGCTCTGGCAAGGCTGATAGAAAGTAAACAAATTCCAAATATGAAAACTACCTGGTGACTACACTATGATGCTTGGTATTTAACCATATGATCAATCAAACAATTAATAACAACAACAATAGCAAAAAGAGCAGCTTGTTTAGTCAGTGTGCAGCATTTGCTGTTATGTAACCAGGGCCCAGAAATTATAAAAACAGAACAAGTCCCAAATTCTGCAGCCACCTCAATGTAGTGGGGGCAATAGGTGGGCAGATCCCCCTTCCCGGTTGCTCTTTGGTAGGACTTCGGGAAAGCCACTTCACCACTCTGGCTTACTCTCTTCTCAGAAAGCCATATTTCAAACCAAATGAGGCATCCTCACTAATCTTTTCTCTCAAACACAAAGCTTAAAATACGTGCCTTTCTACACACACACACACACACACACACCCCTTTTCCTGGCAGAGCTCTGCGACGCTAGCTTTGTTAGTGCAGCAAGTGGGCAGGAGATGTGGCTGTTGGGTTTGGAGCAGTTATTCTCTTCTGTGGGCAGTGTCCTTTAATGAATTCCAATGTCAGTAACTCAAGGGCATGTAGAGGGTACCGAACTAGCTCTTCAATTCCACTAACAAGGAAACAGCATGGACAGAGATGAAAGGACAAGTCCTGCACTCAAGTTGCTCGGAGAAGAGTAGTAACAGAACCGAGTGTGCCCAGCTGTGGCTCTGCACACAATGGGCAGTTGGGAGGGGCTCAAGAAAAGGACGTAGCTGCTCACAGAGGTCATCTAAAATAATGGAAACTGCATTACCAACTAAGAAAAGGCACTGAACCCAAGGATGCCCAATGTCTTCTTTATCTCCCCAGAAAAAAAATAAAAATCGACACTAGCCTAACCTGGGGATGCCATTCCAAGGCTCGGTTCCAGCACCCAGCAAAGAACCAATCACAGGCTGCCTTGTGCTTTTGTGTCTGACGCTGTACTACATATAGAACAAAACCAGTACAACAGTGTTGATCTCTGCTGCCTAGGAGGGAAAGTACTGATGAAGGCAAGCCTCCAGAGCACATGAAAGGAATCAAAAGGCCAGCACTGAACAGATAAACACCGCACTCACTTCCACCACTCTCCCTTTGCGTTCTGTCCATTTTTCTCTACTATGGAAAATCTTAGCTGAGTCAAAATTAAGTGATTCCCCAAGTCTCCAGGCACCCTTACCTCTCTGTGCCTTATCCAGAGATGTGGAGACGCTTGTCATTAGTATTAAAGCAATGATTTAGCAGATTGTATGACACTCAGTGGTCAAATGCTCTTTGGAATATAGCTTTCCCAGCATTCATTCCACCTTTCAGCCATTAATTTGTTCTGTGCTTGGAGTAGGGTTGGTGGAGAAAGGATAGAAGGTCAATTCCAGATATGCTTGCATGAACAGTCCCTTTCCTGTAAAATTTCCCATCTGAGTCTTAAGCATCTTCAACCCGGGGAACGAACTCAAGGAAGTTGCTGCAGTCCTCTTCCCACTAGCATCCCGTCTCATGTCCAGCAGAGCTTTAGAAATCAACAGGGTTGGGATTCCTGAGAGATGGAGAAAAGTGCTTGAGAGGCAGGAGTAGACTCTTGCTCTTTCCTTTAATGGTGTGCTAAGACTCCATCACCACCACGGAGGAACAGCCACGCCATAACTAAAGATGGCTCTACATTAATAGCACAGGGTTGCTTCTTAAGTAAGAAAAAGGAGTGGCAGGCAAGGGGATTGTATGAAGCAAACAGTGTTTCCCCTGCTTTTCTTCCAGAATTGGGTATAGGGAGATACTTCAATGAAAAGTAATAACATAATAAACACTTAAGATTAAACTATATAAGCCACCTCCAAGAGTAAGTGGTGTGTGAAGCCTGGTCAAATCTCAGCCATTCAGCTTAGATTCCACCAGACAATTGTGCTTCCTTCCTAACTGATTCTTATCTAAGTCCTCAAATAGATTTTTAGTACTATCTGATGCTGTCAAAGGGTAAAAGCTGCTGATAGGACCACAGACATTTCTGCAATGCCACCCCACAGCAGAACAAATAGTGTTCAGATCTTGCAAAGCCAACAAAACTGCAGCATAGGTCAGCTGCAAAGTCCCCCCCTCATCAAAGACCTCCCTGAGCCAGCAAAGTCAAGGCCATGAGCTCAGGGCCCTCAGAAGGTCACTGGAGAGGACAGTGAGTCTGCAGGATGAGTCAGGAGAATTGAGAAAGCCCAGCCAGTCCCCAAAGCCAGACCTCTAGCACAGCAGCCAAGGCAAAAAAACTCTGTAAGAACCTGGAACATCCTGATAATGGGGGTGGAGATGGAGAAGAAGCAACAGAAAAGATAAACTACCTGTCCTTCGCATTGGCAAAAGAGGGAAGCAGATGCTCTTTATCCTTCATATGTCCCATTTTCAGTGCCCCCCACCAAGGCTGCCATTGATGATGACAGCTAAGCACGCATCTCCTTCACCACTCTCCCGTAACCACCAATCCCTGACAATTTCACCCTTCTCAAACCGTCCCACTCTCTTTGAAACGGTTTCCTTCCTCAGCACAGCTCTGCCTTGTCATGTTGTTGTAACTGATCTGGACCACTTTAGCAATTCATGAGTCAGTATAGTTTCCACCAGGGTCAAATATTGGCAATTAAACAATTGTCTCTTAGCCACGGAGTAATTCTACTCCAAAGAGTATGTGAATGAAAGGATTTCAGATGAAGAGGAGATCTGAGAGGAAGATCCCGCAGAATCCTACATTCAATTCTACCATCCCGTCCTCCTTGCTGAGCATAAGCTAGCCATGAGACTAGCAACATGGACAAAAGCCTCAATGCAAATTAAGATGCGGTTGCAACAAGACACCTTATATCAGCCTCAAGACATACGAATTCCATGTGAATTATTACCAGCAGATTGTAAATTTGGTATGGGAGAAGTAAATACAGGAATGAAGTGCTGTATTTCAAACTGTGTAGAAGAAAGTCTTAAAAACAATCCACTTTTAAAATTTATTATTGTATTTATTTACATTCCAAATGTTGCCTCCTTCCCAGTCCCCTGCCAGAGTTCTTCACCCCCTCCCTCCTTCCCTTTGCCTCTGAGAGGATGCTTCCCCAGGCATCCCCCATGTTTGGGTCATCCCTTGTCTATAGGAACAATTCATTTTAAACAGTTTAAAAACAAACACTGTTCCACAGGCATTAGACACGAGAGTATAGAACCTGGAAAATCTAGCCATGGCCCCAACTTGTGAATCTTGTGAAAACTTGGACATCAGCAGAGGACATGACTTTGCTAAAGGCCACAGGTAATGGTTGGCAATGGGCCTTTTTCTTGATGCTCGAGGATGAGTTATGTAGCCGACACTTACTTGTATTATCTCATATATTAGACGCTATTGACTATTGAGAAAAACGTTTGACTTGTGACCAGTCTAATTTCCTAACATACTATGCCGTTCACAATTGAGTTTTCAAAGAAAGGCATTTAGTCGAATGTTTTAAATTCTAGAACAAGCGAGCATTTGGTCATCCTGATTCTTTTTAATGAGACTTCTCTAGACAAAGAAAACTGTGAGCTCTGTGACCTCAAAGTGGACTTGCCTGAGTAGAATCAGACTTGTCTCTTGTTTTCTCCCTGTGCATATTCTATACCCCAGCTTCCCCATATTCTTCTTCTTGAGCCCCATTTCTTTTGGGTGTTTAGGGTTCCCCTTAGCCTTTTTCAACCCAGGTAGCTGAGGATGTCTTCACAGTCTTTAGTCCGTGTTGCTCTATTCCATCCCATAATAAGATGCTGTCCCTCTTAGAAGAATCCCGTTTCCTACTTACCCCTCCCCCCCCAAAAAAAACCAGCTTGGAGACTTAAGAGGTATTGTTATTTATTACATCCGTCATGGCAAATAACGACTTTAATTCCTGGTCCTTCAAATTAGAGCAGCCTGCTTAACAAGAAATACATTTCCTGATAGCCTTTTAAAGCATGTTTTAGCTTGTGGCAATAACAGTAATGAACAAAGGGATTACTGGTGCATCTTTCATCACATGGCAGAAATGGCTGACTATTTTTCCCTAAATATAGGGTGGGAGGGGCTTTGGTTCATTTCAGCTTACAAAGGATGTTTAAATCAAAGACAATCTATTCCTGTTGCCCAGCATCCGTCACTAACAGTGCTATGCAGTTTTGCTTTGTCTTTTGTACTTTTGTGCTTTTCTATCCAGACATAACTATCCAAGGCAAAGGAGGTTGCTAAATTGGTATTTCATTTTTCCTTACTAACATCTTTAAATGTGCCTACTTCTAGCCCTCAACTGATGTGTGTGTGTGTGTGTGTGTGTGTGTGTGTGTGTGTGTGTCTTTGGTTTTTATTTTGCCTGCCTGTATGTGTGTGCAGTAGACCTCAGGGCTAGGCAGAAAGATCAGTGAGTAAAGCAAGCATGATCCCTAGAGCTCAAACTCCAGGCGTCATGTAAATGTTGGTTGGATATGGAAATCCTCCTTAATTCCAGAGTTTCAAAAGCAGAGACATGGGATCCCTAGATCAACCTGCCTAGCTACCCAAGGCAAACTGGTGAGTTTGAGCTTCAGCTGAGAGACCCTGCCTCAATGAATAATGTAGAGAATAATCAAGAAAGACTTTTGACTTTAGCCTCAGGTCTCCACTATATGCTCACATACATGCATATGCAGCAATACATATACAAACACTCACATGTATAAACACATGTATGTACACCACACACACCAGCATATGACAAAAAAGAAACTCAAAGAAGTAAATCCCGTTTTATCCGCCAACTGTATTATTAAAATATGATATGTATGGGAAGAATAATATCATAGCTACCCCATTGATTCAATCTGTAATGGAACCCCTTATAAGTAATAATGATCTGATACATTCATTTCACCAATAAGCAAAATGCTGATCTTAAGCCAAATGATCAGTAATGGACAGCAATTCTTAAAACACTAATTCCTCCTGGAACAGCTGATAAATAGCCACTGGATGCTTCAGACTCTCTTCTAGACACCCACAAGATCCAGTGACTAGTAGGGTAATGCTTGGCACAGTCTTTACGGCTATTCCAGGAATTTTTTTTCTGATTTGCTTCCTGTGTCTTCCCACATGAACATTATCCACAATGCCGTCCACAGTGTAGCAAGTAGACTGTGTTCATGAATGTGGACCACCATCACTTGATTACAGCTGTAGTGATGACACTGAAGTTTGTCTTAGTACAGTCTGTTCCATGCGTTTCTATGAAGCAGAACATCCACGACCTTCAAAAGATGGACGACTCAAGCCTTGTTTCCAAAATAGCACTTGGCAGGCAGCCTAGACTCAGATGGGGACAGGAGACACAGGCTGTGGGCATTATGGGCCAGCCCCCTGTCACATCACCTCAGGGGATCCTCAACCTCAGGGGACTCACTAGAAAATCTTTTAAATTTGAAAAGCAGGAATTATCTAGTCCACCTGAGCACCCTGGGAGCAGGTCCGTATTCTTAGCTTCATGCTTCAAGCTAGCTCCGAGTTTAGAACAAAAGCTTCCGTTCAAGGTCATTTGATGAGTCAGTCTACTGAGTGGGGAAGGAAAAGAACGGGAGAGCAAACAGCCCACAGCAGGGTCAAATTGAGCTGTTGAGCTACCTCAATCTACCAGAAAGGTCTAGGCAAACCATTTGTATTCTTCCCTTATAGAGAACTTGAGAAATTGTCTTGGAAGGATATTAATGAACAAAGGGGAGGAAGAAAGATAAGAGTGGGCATCCTTCTCCAATCAGCAGTCTAGAAATGCAAACTCGTGATGGCCTCATGATATAAGTGAATACATACATGAATGTTATGCCTGTTGTCCTTATCTGAATCTCAACAAAGGACTCGTTCTTTCTCAGGAAGAATCTCATGCTCCCAATATGCCTTTTCTCCTATCAACTTTGCACTAATGTTAAGGGGTCCTCCAAGAGAAACAGAATCAATGCCTATGTCCAAATTTGCAAAGTCTGAATTTAACTTTTCAAAAAGATTTATTTTCTTTATCTGTATGTGTGTGGGCCTCAGAGTATTTTCATGCTCCATGTGGATCCAGACCCACACAGAGACCACAAGAGTGCACAGGATCCCCTGGAACTGAAGTCATGGATGGTCATGAGCTTCTCAGTATGTGGGTCCTGGGAAATGATCTCACATCCTCTGCAAGAGCAGCAACTGCTGTTATCCACTGAGCCTCCTTTTCAGGCCCAAATTCACCTTTTGGACATTCTAGCTTCCTTGGTAACATTAAGAGAGGAAAATACTTGTGTTTTATCTTTCTCCTTTATGAAATAATTTGACAAAACCACCACCTGCATTATGGGTTAGCTTAAGAAGAAAATATTATTATAGATAAGAAAAATATTTGAGTACTCCAATATACTTCAAATGCATGAAAATATATTGTCTGTCTTTACAAATACTCAGAGGGAACATGAAAATCAATTTTTATCAAGCATCTATTATGTGCCCCACATTTCTACATTCATTAGTTTCCTTAATCCTGATAACAATCCAATGAGGTTGATATTACTTACTACAAGTAAAATAAGGGATAAAAATTATGATAAAATACATTGCTATGTTCAAAGTCTGATTTTTATCTTATAAATAGGTAAATTTTATCCTAAAGAAAAGCACACACAATCAGTAGGATCCAAGTTATAAATGACCATGTCACAGCAGGTCAATATAGCATCAATGCACCTATAATATGAAATATGTGTAAAATCATATAAAATGTACAAAATATGGTACCTACTTTTATTTATAATTCAGCAGCATAAAAATTGGAAAATATTCAGGGTAACCTACTATTATTTATAATTCAGCAGCATAAAATTTGGAAAATATTCAGGATAAAGATGATCACATTAAAGGAATATATAGGTCCTTAAAATGTGTCAAATAACAAAATTCCCTGTGTTAAAATAATGCATATGGAAATACAGATCTTTGTTGAGATGAAAAAGTAGCATTCTAGGATGCACACGTAAGAAAGAATCTTCAGGACACTACAGATCCAAATGTCCTTCCCTGGCCAATGACAGGCTACTGCTGTAGTGGAATGCTTGTTCCTTATAGCCTTGACCAAAGATGGGATGAGAGCCCTGAGAGAAGGAGGTACAGAGAGACAGTGTCATCAGCAGTTTTATCCTCTCATTAGACAAGAAGAATTGGGCTCAAAAAGATTTCTTTGTACACAGGAAGCTGAAAATAGGAGAAACTGGGGTTCAACCTAAAATATATATGATTTTCCTATACCCAGGACTCTTCTAATAAAATATGAAATCATGACATTTGCAGATAAATGTGGCTTTCAGGCCCCATTGAGGAAACTTCTTTTTGTAATTGGTGGAGGATACTAGAGAGAACCACAACTATTCAAAATGCAGTGACTCTTAGAGTCACTAAGTGACTGTGGGGTGTTCAATCTCAGTTGATAAATCTGCACACAGGCTCACAGAACATCAAAGAAGAGGGGCAAGATAGAATGTAAAAAGTAAGAGAACCGGGATGTCTGCTATTAAGTAGTAGCCCCTCTCTTGAGGACATAACATGGAAAAAACATGGTCATTAGCAATGGAAATGAAGTGTCCAATCCAAACTAATACTCTTACTATGCAAAACCCTACATCTAAGGCTTGGAAAAGAAGGTAGATTGTAAGAGCTAGAAGAGCAGAATGCTTCTCGTTACATAGTGTCCTCTAGATATGAGAGGGGAAATATAGCCATGAACTCTGAACAATATGGTTGCTAGAATAAGACCAGCATAATGACACCAGTTGACATAGTGACATGAACAGGGGAAATTCTATGAGAGGTCAATGGCTGCTGAGTGGAGAATACATTTCCTCCAGTGTTAAGGAACCACAAAGGTGGTCTAATACCAAGTGGTAAGCCGTGTGTGTGTGTATGTGGTGTGTGTGTGTGTGTGTGTGTGTGTGTGTGTGTGTGTGTGTGTGTGTTGAATCAATACTAATTAAAGAGGTAATGAATTTGGAAGGGAACAGAAGTTGAGGATGAAGAGCAGATGATATAGAGGCACTACTCATGTATAAAGTTCTAAATCACATTTCCTCTCTGTGGTATCATGCCTTGACTGATAGTGACGCAGCTCTTCCTGCCCTTTGTTACTAAAGTCCACCTCATCATGGCCACCACCCTTGTCATATATACCAAACTTCTGCAAATATTTGATGAGTGCTAGATAGCTCTGTTTAATAATGATAGATGGTGTGTCCAAGAAACGGTTTGTCCCATTAACAAAACTAAGCAATTTTCCAGGGGCATCAAATTCACTCATGGCCTCATCTTGTCTTCCTATTCTTTGTTTGATTGCGTAAGTATAAGCATCCTCAATAGCCAAAAACCTCCTTATAGTTAAGAGGCTGTACAAATGGTCTCCATAGCATCCATCCATCATATAGCTTCAGGCATCAGACATAAAAGAGGTGATGAAAGAAGACCGTTATTTTGCACATACTATGGTAAAAGTACTTCTTCAGTATTTTAATGTCATTGGAATCATAGATAAATTTAGTTAAACATAATATAAACAAGATAAGAATTTAGATTAAAACTAATGGTGAATTGCTGCTAGGAAACTCTTTTTTTTCCCCAATCACTAAGTTAACAACATTTGCTCGATTTTCTCATCTAATAGAATCAATCCGAGGGAGTAGAAGACACCTCCCCTTTTTATGCCTCCGTTTCCCTACCTTAAACCTAACAGTGTTGATCTAGACTAGTGGTTTTCATCCCTGATTCACATAAGAATCAACTTGGGAGTTCTTAAAAATGTGGATGCTAAATTCTAGCCTCAGGGTTTCTGATTTAATTGACGGTGGCAAGGCCTGAGCTTTGATATCATTTTAAATTCCCCAGTGACTCTAATATGCTTCCAGGGTTGAGAAGCACTGAGCTAGATGATCCCTATGGTTTCGTCTTACTCTGGAAATCAATATGCTGACTATAGCTGGATCTCTCCTGGTATCACGGCTACCCTGCCTGCCTGTTTTCTTCTCCTCTTGCCTCTATCGAATTCTACACACCACTAGATCTATCTTAGCACCTCATTGCAGCCCATTTACCTATTGACTTAAAACTTTATTTGCTCTTAGGACTTCCAAGCAGTGCTATTTTAATCTGATTTCTAATGCCATGTGGGTCATTTTGCCACCAAAGACGATCCCTTGATACTAGGATATGTTCCAAAAGCATGAGCTGGCCTGCCCTGCTTCCAGGTTGGAAAAAGCCAACTAGTAACAGTGAACAGTCCAGAGGACTCCCAGTGGTCTGTAAGCACGATTCCTAGCTTTCCATTTCACTGGATTCTTTCACGGCAATCAGCCTACCCATTCCATTTGGCCCTTTGTCAAGAATGTCCTTGACACTAAAGGAATTGATTTGTTCTTCCTTTGCTTTAAATAATAAGCCAACAGTTATGCAGGAGTTTTATAGGGTATTGATTTAACATACAAACTGCATTATGGCCCTTGAATGCTACAGAAAGAACCAATACCTCATCAGCCAGGAACACCAATGTAGTGACATCTTAGCATTTTCTTTACTTGTCAAAACACCCATGAGCTGTGGGCTTGTTGTAAGGGAGACATGTCAAGGATTTAGAAATGTCAGATTAAAATATTCTGGGCTATTTTCAAAAAGACATGAGCATTTTTAACCAGTAGCATTCTATCAACAATGCCTTATCAGAATGTAGGGCTGCTAAAGAATGGTATGAATATTATATGGGCAATAGAAAGTACCTCAAGGTCATAAGAGCATTTATTTCTAAAGCACTTGGCACAAACATTTGCTTGATCTGTATATACATAATAAGAGCTGAAACGGTATCAGCATTAGAATGGAAGGGAGCCTACAGAGGACTCTGAATAAAGAGAATCCCTCTCCTACCAAGATCCTAAAATACAAACCTAAAAATTAGAATTTGACATGGCCATTTAGCTATATGTAATTCAGAAGTCCTTCACAGCTGGATAAGAAAAGGGGTGCCACTTAAGTATATTATCATATCATCTGCACATAGTGATATTTTGACTTCTTCCTTTCCAGTTTGTATCCCTTTGACCTCTTTTTGTTGCCAGCCGCAGCGCATATGTAGCAGAAGATGGCATTGCCTGGCATCAATAGGAGGAGAAGCCCTTGGTCCTGGGAAGGCTCGTTTCCCTAGTATAGGGGAATGCCAGGGTGTTGAGGTGGGACTGGGAGCGTGGGAGTGGGAGCATCTTCATAGAAACAGGGGGAGTGGGTATGGAAGACGGGGGAAAGGGGATAACATTTGAAATGTAAATACATTAAACTATCCAATACAAAAAGGACAGGGGTGCTTTCTTGTAGGCCTTTGCTCAAATTGTCAACAGGACATAAGTCTATTTTTGCCTTCACTACCAAATACTTTGAAACAGCAGTAATATATCCACCTTGATTGTGTGTTCTTTACATTTGACCCATTATGTGAATTATAAAAGCTGGTTACATTAAAATACTAATGGTTCCTTAATAGTAACACCCTGCTGTTAGCTCCCAGCTTCAAATCCAATTGGCACGGTTATAACTGTTTGCTACTGTCAACCACCTCTCCACTTCCTTTGCTTTGACATGATCTCCTTCCACATTCTCCTACATCTCTACTTTTTATTTTCATTTTCAGTCAACTGCTTATGCAAACCGTTCTTTATCCACCCCTTATATAATGAACATTTAGCTTGATGGTCACTTTATTTTTTTACTTTGAATTTATTTTTATTTTATGTGTAGCGGTGTTCTGCCTGCATGTATGTCAGAGGGCCACATGCATACAGTGCCTGTGGAGGTCAGAAGAGTCTGGCAGATCCCCTGGAACTGCAGTTATGGATGGCTGTGAGCTAGCATATGGGTACTGAGAATCAAACCAGGGTCTTCTGCAAGAGTAGCTAGTGCTGTTAACCACCAAGGTTTCTCACTTTTTTAAGTTCAGACATTCTATGATTTACAGGATGGTCAAAGCGCTCTCTCTCTCTCTCTCTCTCTCTCTCTCTCTCTCTCTCTCTCTCTCTCTCTCTCTCTCGTTCCTTTTCACTCACTCTGCTCCTCTCCATGTCTCTTCTGCCTCACAACCTTCAAGACATCATGCCCATATTGTCACATCCCTCTTGGGCACCTTCACTAAATCCAATGGACCCTTATTCTCATTCTAAGCCCAGTACGTCTCTTGTACTATTTCGGTCGCTATAATCACTTTCTAACTTGACTCCCATCCCTCTGTCTTTTGAATTTCCTTCATTTTCCTGAAGTTTTTTTCTGGAAAATATAAATATATACCTGACATTGCTCTGTCTTTTTAAAAATATAATAGAATCCTTCTGCCTGTAGAATAAATCTGTGCATCCCATCAGAGCAATTTAGATACCCAATAAGCTATGTCCTTTTACCTTTCTACTTTTTCTTCCGTTCTCTGTCCTACCATCATTCCCACTCACATACAACTCATTCTCACTTGTCTTATGCTATATTACTTCTTAAATATGCCATGTAATCTCAAACCATGGTGTTTGAGTTTATGCCACTTATAATATCTACAAGAAGCTCCCCTTTTCTATTTTCAAGGAGTATTTGTTTTAAATGTCACCTTACCCAATTAAAATGCCAATTCCAGTGTAAAATTCTTCACAATTATGGTCTCCTCTGAACTCTGAACTTTCTATAGATCATAATTCTAGCACTCATCCTCATTCTTCTTATAATTAGCAATGTGAGAGCTCTTTATTTGAGATCTGTGATTCTGCTTCTGCTTTGATTATAGACCCTGAAATCAGATAGATGAAGAAGTGAGTATCTGTATTCATAGTTACTGGATGTATGGTTTCAGGCAAGTGCACCGGCATCTCCTGGTTTGGTGTTGTTCTGTTCAAGATGCAGGCAAACATAATGCTGCAGGAAGAATAAATGAGATAATCTCCATAAAACCATTACAATACCTCGCGCACAATAAACACTCAACACATGTCACCTGTGACGATTTTTCATCTAGAGCTGACATATAGCCTTGCACAGAATGAGCACTCAATAAATGGTTACTGAATAAATTAACAATAGCAAGGAAGCTCTGAGAATACTTGCTAAGTGGGTAGTTTCTTCCTTTGCTGATTTTCTCGTTCCTATCAGCATCTCCCAAATTGGATTCTATATTGAATTTCTTTCTTTCTCTGACGTCAACATATTGCATTCATAATCGTGATAACCAAAAGCTTTCCAAGTGCTCTTTATCACTTAATCTTGAGCCTGTCTCATCATTTCCAACAAGTATATGTTTTGAAGTATACATTTCAAACTTTTTCCCCAGATAAAGCCAAAGACTTTTTTCCTACTCTGATGTTGGACAAAGAGGATGATCTAATTAATGCGATAGCTATTCATACGGCAAGCATTAACTTTTAAGGTACAATGGTAATTGAAATCAGGGTGTTTAAAACTATCATTAGTGAAGCAATATTCAGCTATGTGTCAAGTTGGGACTTTGGAGATTTAATTCATTCTTAAACCCTTCAACCAATAAAAATGGGTTGAGTAATGACATTTCTAATTTTTGCTCCCTTTCACCTATAATCCATTTTGATCTCTTGACCTCCATTTTAGTTGCGAATTTCTGAAAGGTTACCGTTAATATTCAACTCACAGTCATCTCTTTAATATCCCTTGACAAAGAGTATTCTTTTAGAAAGTCAGATTCTAGGGCTGAGAAGATGGTTCAGGGGATGAATGATATTGTATAAGCACAAGAACCTGATTTCAAATCCCCAGAGTCTGTAAGCCTAACACTCCTAGAGCAAGTCCAGAATTCCTGGAAGCTTGCAGGCTAACTAGCCTAGTCTGTTCCATGTTAAACAAAATGGGATGCTGCCTCAAACAAGGTGGAGTATAAGAACCAAAACTCAAGCTTGTCCTCTGACTTTTGCCTATGGACACACGCATGTACACACTACTGCCCTAACAGCTATGACCAATGAAACATGCACACATGCACGCACGCACATGCACACAAATACACATGTACATACATACAACGTGTTTACAAGTACACACAGAGGTAAGGAAAACAATTCTAACATACTCTAACACACTTGTTATTAGAGAAAAAAATCAGATTTTTTAAATTTGGTGCTATAAATGGTACAGGGGAACATACTAAACTCAAGTGATTTGTGAGTGATAAAAATCAGATACTTGAAACTGTATTTTCATCAGCATCGTCAGTGGTGTACTCATCATCATCGTCGTCGTCGTCGTCTTCATCATTATTAAAACTAATACAACACCAGTTTAACAAGCTCTGGAAAAATAGTTCATCCAAACACAGTTAGCATTATTTGGTGATATCTTCCATTTCTACATATTTAACACTTTTGTTTCAAATCTTGTCTCCTGAGCATCCCCACCTACATTGGAAGGATTTTAAGACTTTCAGGGAAAAAATGTAATTCTCATTATATCTGTCAACAAGGCTTCTCATGGTTTCAGTTTTTCAGAGAAATACACTATAAGAGTACAGATATTCTACCCCAATTCTAGAGAAAATTTTATATCTATGCATTTGCACATGAGCATTGGGAATTGACTGATGAATGTGTGTATCGAAGATTAGCTGATAAACAGATCTTTAGTCCATCTCTAACCAAGCATGCCTATTACTAGCCTGAACAAAGATTGGGACTAGCACTTTTTGTTTCAATTTAGATTGTAAAACAATACAATTGGGATCAATAGAGATTGTGGTTCCTTAATAATAATAATAATAATAATAATAATAATAACCTTAATTTTCTTGATATTAAAATATGTATTAAAATGCAAGAATACTGAAAAATCCTATTGAGCTACAACAACAACAGTTCTGAATGCAAATAATCATTCTAATGTGCAATTATCATTGATTATCCACGAGAATAAAAAGGACCTGATGTTTTGAGATATGCTAAATCATAGTTGTCTGCAACTTTTAGCTTCCCATGCCTTCTCCTGGCTGCCCCTCTCCATACATATAGCTCAGAAATCAGGTAATATTGTAGCACACTATTTTTAATCATTCTTTGACAATCTTATACATGTATACAATGTATATGAATCATATTCATTTCCCACTCTCTCCCCAAACTCTTCTTAGACCCATATCTCTACCCTGTCCAAACTTCATGTCTTTCTCTTGTTATCTTTAGTAACTGACTAAGTCAAACTTCTGTTGCTTAAGTAGTCAGGGGTGTGGAGTCATCTATTGGAACATGGTTAACTCACCTGAGACCTCAAACTTAAAGAAGATATTGATTTTACATTACATTTTTATGTTTATGAAACCTAATAGGGACATTATTGAAAGCTTGGAGTTGGGGCTTTCTTACCTTTCTTTCTGTAATTTATCTTCCTTTATTGTGTTGTTCCTCCTACAGCCTATATTCCCCTCTGTTGATTGCCCTTCTCACTTAATTGTCTAACTAACTGATTTAATGCTAGATTTCAAGATTGTGTTGTCTTGTCCTTAAATCATTTAAGGTAATTTAAAGCTTGTGTCCTTGACAAGACCATGAAGTTTTTGACAGCTCATACCTATTATTCTCTTTCTCGCTGCAGTGGTACTTGTCATGCAGACTGTGAGCTACTTAAAGGAAGCATCGTGCCATTTCCATCTTTGCCTCTTTAGCAGTTATTGCAGTACCTGTCAGGGGAGATAGTCACCACAGCAATCATTGACTAAGTAGATGAGTGGATGGATGGATAGATGAAAACATAGTGTGCTCAAGAAGAGTTATCTAGCTGATTAATGGATTTCACAGCCCTGTCCAACAAGGAATGGCTAACAAGTGTTAATAAATCAGTTAAGAGTGGTCATTGAACACGTATCTGTTATCCTCAGCTATTCTGGAAGTAGTAGGAAGTAAGAGACTATGGGTCTAGAATTGAATATTGATTGTGGGTATAAGTCACAATTGAAACATAAGCATCCCATTACCTGGGTTTGTGTTATTATCTGTTTGCCAACTCAGGTAAATATTTTTTTCTCTAGTACAAGAGGTGAAAGAAATTAGAGGTAAAATACTGCCATTTTTGTATGAAGTGCTTGTTCTAGGTTTATGGAATGGCTGATGTATTTGAACTTGTCATCTGTTGTATAGTATCTTCTTCGTTCTCTCACCCATACTTTTCACCCAATAGGAAAGGAGTTTGAGAGACATTATGACTTCTAGTGAAATTGTTGAATCCAACTGGCTGAAGACTACTGGGGAAAGAATAGCATATGAGGAAAGAGTAACAGTCAAGTCCTTTTTATGCTTTCCTTGTTAGCCCTCTTCTTCCATTTTAAGGACTGTGGCCTTCCAAATTCTAGTGACTATTCCCCTGGTACCTCTTAGGGGAAAAATTCTGCTTCAATAACAATAACAGAGCAGCAAAAATGAAAAATGGAAATTATCATAATAACATGGGCTTGTTGCCCCAACACTGTCAGCCTCTCAACAGCCAACCCCACAGAGCCCCCCTATGCTTGTCAGTGAGAAGATAAAAGGGATATGGAGGAGACATTTTATGGGACCATTTCAGCTGCTCATTTTAAATACACCCTTCATCAAATATAGTGAGCTGGGACTTGGAGATCACAGACAGCTGTGCTGCTTGAAAAGGAAAACCGTATTATGGCAAATTGTATTATTGTACATTTACAGAGTTCCAGGGTGCTGGAAGGGACTCGGAAGTCCAAGGGAACATTTCAAAGCAGTGTTTTGAAACCCTGCCATGCTGGTGATAAGCCCAAGGGCAGCTAATGGGTTCAGTAACATGAAACTTTGGTGGCTGGGAATTTGGTTAGGGGCTAGCATAGATTTTTTTTTTAAGATATGCAGTACTTGGCAAGTGAAACAAAATGAATATTTTTATGAAAAGCTTTGGAAATGCCACTGAGTAGAATGTCTGGCTTCAGTGAAGCTTTCTAGTGTTGAGGATCTATTCAAAAGCATATGTCTGAATCCGTGGTTTTATGGAAGCACATCACTACGTCCAATATCATTCATTCAGTACTTGCGGTAGCACCATTCATAAGTTCAAAGGCTGAAGCCAAGAAATTTCCCTAACATGGCTCAGGAAACTGGGTTTTATGTAGAAGACACGCATGATGCTATTGATGGAAGGAATTTTGGGTTGCCAGAGGAAGAGGGCAGTTCAACATAAAGCTCCATAAAGCAGACCATTTAATTATATAACGTGTGTTAACAAAATGGGGCACACGCTTTATTGAAGCTTGATTGCCATAGGCAACCTACTTGCTTAATTGAAAAGGAGGAATGTCTCACTGGGGGTGAAATGTTAGAAATTCTCTTCAACCCACTAGAACCCTGCTTATCTCCACGTTGAGTAAGGAGACCTTGCAGTGGAAATTTTAAAATACAGAAGACTTATTAGATACCAGAGACTGACCTCTCCTACACACACACACACACACACACACACACACACACACACACACAAACTGAGGTAGTATCCTCAAGACTAAGGCTTAGACTAAAGAAACTTTGCCCTCCCTAAATATACGGTCTTCTCATTCTTCTATGTCTGATGCTTATGACACATTCATCATGATGTTTTTGAAGCTATAGATTGCTCTGAAAACCCCAATTACTACATATAACCATAGCCTGCTCCCATAACTATTGCCCCCATGCTATGATTCTCGTGGCATTTCCTTCCTTGCTTGCACTTTTGTGTGTATAAGAACTTACTACTAACTAACAAAAATCTTAAATTAACCTAGATGGTAGTCCCTACCTTGACCAATTTGCATTTTTCTGTTAGGAATTTCTCATTGGTTGATCACAGAGCTCCACAGTTTGTCATGTTCTCTTGGAGTAGAAAAATGGGCCATGGGCTTAGTAAAATGAATCCATGTGGCTTAGCAAAAAGATCATATGTTTGGTCCAAGTTGCCATAGCATAATATGCATTTGCCTAGCATGGTTTCTGGCAGAGCAAATGTTCATCAAGTGATAGTCATTACTATGATTATTATGAAGCAAAAAATATGTGCCAAAAGGACTAAATCTGTCTAGATAGTCTGGATCACTAATCTGACACAGAGAGGGACATAATAATGCTAAAATAACAGAGTCAGGCATCATCCGTGGTGGTATACATCTGTATTCCCAGCACCCAGGAGACAGGCAGGAGAATAGTAAGTTCAAGGGCAGCCTGGACTAAATAGTAAAGTTAAGATCAGTCTTAGCTAGATAAGTATCAAAGAACGGCAATGTTACTACATGATTGAACTGGGGAGATAGGAAATAATGAAAGTTCCTATACTGTAGAAGTTAGGCCTGTGTCTGCCTCCCATCACCATGCTCCCAGAGATAAGACTCAGACTCAAAATATTTTTACAAATAGGGTGGCCATATAGCTAGGCTCTTCTCTGACTAGATATAACTTAAAACATCCCATTTATTCCAGCCTACATTTTGCTACATGGCTTCTTACCTGTGCTCAGGTATCATGCATCTGTCTGATCACATCTTCCTAGTTAATCTCCCACCTGGCTCTGTCCCAGAATTCTTTCTCCTTCTGAATGTCCCACCTCCCAGTTCCTGCCTAAGCTACAGGCCATAGGCTTTTTAACTGATAAGTAACACACCCATACAATACACAAGATATCATTTTACAAAGTACAACTCCTCTCCATTTTTATTTGAATTGTGCAAGGCCTCTTGCCTCTGGGTAGTAGTCCTAGATGGTTTTCAGTGTCCTACTGGGCTTCTGGGGACACTTCCAACGTCAGGAAAACAGTGCTTCGTGTTGAACACTATTCAAAGGAAGCTTATTGGGATACGGCCTAATTCTCCTGAATAAGTCTATGATCTTCCTAATATACCTCCAACTCCCTAAACCAAACTGATCCGTGTTAAATCAGTTGCATGGCTGTAAGTGAGCCCCAGCACTGAAGATTCCAAGGTAGGACGAAGGTCTAGAATGCAAGGCTAGGAAGGACTGCATGGCAATACGATGTTCAAAAGCCAGCCAAGAGCACCTAACCCATGTTGTGTTCCGTGGCCTTAGGACCCTGACCTTACATAATGCAAAACCTAATTCATTTTAGGTACTAATGATCACTGATCCTAGAGCATCTAGATATAATATTTTCATTTAATGAGTCCTCTGTACCAACATAATTCAGTTTCATAGAAATTTCTGGAACCTGAGTAGGCTGGCATGGGAGCTATTCATGGCCATATAGGAGCATTTTAGTAGTCCCTAAACCATACCATGTGGGCAGCTCTGCTTCAGATCATTCTAGCAAGTTAACTGGGTATAAATTATAAAAATAACAAAAATATGAGAAAATTGCCTACTCAACCTATGTGCAGGGCCTCCCAGCTGTCACTTTATTTAATTATGTAGACATTTTGAACACCTACTCTGAACCTGGCACTGAGTTGGCTGCTGTGGATACAAAGATGACTATGACACATTCTGCAGCTCCCAGTTCTATGGTCCAGCTGGGGCCCAAACAAAACTTTGAGCTGCTGATTTGATTGGCAAAGGAAATAAAACAGCAGGAAAAAGGGCTAGCAGCTGTTCACTTATAGTCACATTCCATCAGAGACTTCCCTCCCAGGTTTAAATACTTCTCTTTGTCTCACCCACAAAGGCAGTGAAGTTCTTCCTCTGAAAGCACCTAATCTTAGAGGGAAAAGGAAAACACAGAGGAGCGAATCCGGCACAGCACAAATTGACATTCTTTCCTCTAAAGAATTCAACATTGCATAAGACCTTGAAGACATGTTTATAACATGCTCATTTAAAATATTAGCACAATGGAGAGCCCTAGGAAGAACGGGGACTACAGACACCACGTAGTATTTGATTGAAAAATTTTCTACCATAGGTAAGAACCATTAACTTAACTTTAATGGAATTTTAAATGCCCACAACAGGAAAAAAAACAAACAAACAGAACAAACAAAAATCCTTAGACACGAATGACATTACCTTTGGCCACAAATCCATAAAATGAAAAAGGCATCCGAGCTGAATGAGCTTGAATGGCTATAACTAATTTCTTTACTCAGTCAATCAAATATCTTGAGTGCCTATGTTTCACATACCGTACTAAGTCTGGATTATGATAGGAATCTAGAGGTGCTCCTTATTCTCTTCCTTATTGACAGACATTAAACAAATAAATTTATTACTATCAATATGATCCACACTCTGAAAGTCAAGTACAGGAAACTTATGAGATCAATCTGGCCTTGTTGAAGTAAATAGGAGAGATCATGGTTTAGGCTAAGAAATCAAAGTCAAAGTGTGAGTCCCAAAACAGAGTACAAACCGCCATGTGGCTGTTGACAGAATCCCATGGGGAGAGAGCATTCCAAAAATATGTAGAAGCCCAAGCAGTCTGAAGCTATCCCAGCTCTCTCATGCTTCTCCTCTTCAGCCTGTGCATTCTTTATAGTAGCAAGATCTCCAATGTGTTTGTTTCGTCTTGTTTTTCAGAGTCATGGTTCAGTTGTTTAAGATTAACATTAACCATTCATAAGAAAAGTAGAAAGATATTTGCCGGGGGCTGGAGTTAAGGGTGGGTATGGGGAATGTTTAATGGATACAGAGTTTCAGTTTTAAAACAAATGAGTAGTGACAACCAGTATGTATTAATGCATTTAATACCATAGAACTATATGCTTAAAATGATTATGGTGGTAAATTCCATGCTATCTGTATTTTACCACAATAAAAATTTAAACTATGAGTTTTTAAATTACAATCTCTCACTAATCGTATGATCATAACCAAAGCAACTCTGTAACAGCTACTATTTCTATTCTAGCATTGTGTCTTTTATTTTCTCATAGATTTAGTCCCATACGAACATTAGCTCTGGGGAGGCAATGATTGGGTTTGTTTGCTCACTCCTCAGCCTCAGCATGAAAGAACTCTTATTGGCATGGAGCAAATGCTAGGGAAATAGTTGGTAGAGTTGGAACCCAACCAAAGCAGTCTTGTTCTAGACTAGCCATTGGGAAAAATACCTCCAATGGCTTTGTCTTGTAGGCCCCATCCACTTAGGTCTTTATTATCTCTTATCTGGAAACCACAGTATATTCCTAATTTCTCATCTTCACTACCGCCATTCATAGACATCTTGAGTTTGTATGACTTCCTGGCATAAGACTGAAGCCTAAGGTCACAGCGTTCCAAATGTCCCAGGCTCAATTTAATATACATCCTAGATTTAACATTTGCTTTCCAGCCATGATGAAATTCATGAAGTTATGCAACTTATGGGACTCAATTTCCTCATCTGTGAAATGGGGAGTTACTTGGAAAATGACTTCTTGTCACTGAGCTTCAGTTTCTGACTTGTCTTCCAGCTCTCTTCAAGTGCTCTTCATGGAGAACACGCTGAAAGGCCAAATCTCCCATTCTTAACAGCTCACCTCCTGTGATAGAAATCCCTGACAAAAAATCTTGAAAAGAAATCTGATAGTATGAGAATTTGCTAGATTTTCGGCTTCTAAGAGATCTGTTAGCATGCACAAATTATGCAGAATTCACTGAAGTCTCACATATTTTGAAAATCTGTTCCTACTATATAGGTGCCTTTGTATCTACCAACGTCCTTTTATACTTAAGATCTAGAAATGAAGACAACTGAAGCACCTTCTGCCAGGGAGTTTAGTGATCAGAGGTTCAGGCCATGAATAGTAAGTAGCTGAGGAGAAACATTAGCTCTCGAAAGGTGTTACCTGCTTGATAATGCCTAGAAGAGTTTGTATGGATAGTTCAAAGATACTCTTTGGAAAAGCAATGCCACACAGAAATTAGGTAGACAGTCGTCCCTGTTTTATAGTCAAATGTATTCCACTTATCTTCTTGTTTCCCTCCATTTCCAAAAGTTATGCATAGGGTGCTAGAGTTGTGCCAGATAGACTCTTTTGTACTCCTTCCTACTTGTGAGCTATCACCTACCCAAATGTTAACCCTCAGGTTCTGCCTAGCTGCCCCATAATAGAAACTCTAACATCCCTTTGCAAGCTGGCTTTGGCCCCAGCGGGACAGCCCATTCCTAGCCACTTCATTATCTCTGTGCTCATTGCTGTTTCCCTGAGCAACATTCTTCCACGTGACAAATACCTTCCTCAAGCCACTCCCCATGGTTTCTACTTTGAAGGGATTTGTACCTTCGCTTCTGGAATCGAGTTCACAAATATTACTAACTCTGAAGTTCTGATGGTATTATTATAAGCTGGGTGGAAAACTGACATGTAGAAGAAATAACTCTCCACGGGATGGGCCAGTTCAGAGTGAGCTTCTTAGAGGAAGCTGCATTCTAAGCAGGCAGCCAGCACTGCCATCCTGGCTCTTTGAAATTGAATAGGTGACAATCCAATTACAGCATGTATCTGATCATTTCATACATTGTGGAAACACATTGAGATCAAAAGACCCTTCATTTCACAGGCATGAAACATTCCTTCCACACTTGGCCTGCTCCAGATCGGACCTTAGCACATAAATAAGGCAATGGCATCTAGTAAAATAACTCTGTTCATTAAGAGCTAAGGTATCCACTGGTAAATGACTTATGCCATCAGAACAGTATACCAGGGAATAAGGCAAGTGGATGCAAAATGACAAAAATCTCTTCTAAAGAGGCCTAACTGCATTGCAAACTCAAATAGCAAATATGCATTGAAGGCCAGGATAATTGGTCCTTTATCTTCTCCTTATAAAAACAAAGGTTTATTTGCCCTTTAAATGGTCCAATAAAATTAAATTGGCACCCTGTAGTGTGTGCTGAATACATAATCAGAAATAGGAAGCAATAAAAAAAAAAGAGTGAGAAAGCAACTGCAGAGAAATCTAAAAGTTGGAACATTTAGAGAAAAACAATGTAGGAATGGAACACTGTTTGCACTAAGACCTCCTTGTTCCATAGAGAATCCCAGAGCAGCCACTTGTGAAAGCTAGACATTCCCAATTGTATCCACGATACCTCCGAGGCAAAAAGCTGTCTGGCTTTGGAGCACCCACAAAAAAGAAAACACAGACGGAGGAAAGGCAGGGCTAGAAAAGAAGTGACTATCTAAGAAGGAGAAATTTATAACGTGTTAAAAGTAAATGAAGTGTTCATAAAACAGGGCTGCTTCCTTGTATTCAGGATATCTTCTAAAGGATGTTCCCTGTAATCCTTCCAAAGCTGCTTGTGTTAAGATCTTGAGAGAAAAGCACAACAAAAAGCCTCCTAATATGTAAGTATGCGGCAATCCAACCTCCAGCGAAGCAGGCAGGGCTTGCTAACTGATGAACAGAAAGCACAGGAAATAATAGTCATAATCATAAACCGTTTGCTTTCTGATTTCTAATTTGATGGCCACCACATAAAAATTTATTTAATGGAGCGACAGCACGGTGACAATACACTTAGATATTAACAGGATGGATGGGAGAGATGAGGAATTGTGTCATTGTTCAATTACTTCCTTTTTGGCATCAAATATATTCATTCATATATTCAGAGAAGCAATCATGCCTGAAGGATTTGACTTGGAAATTGCAGAAGGCTTTCCAGAACTTGATTTTGTACAGTGGCTGAGGCGGTCAGGTAAATAAGGAAAGGGAGATGACATAGCTGAGTGTCAGAGAATGCTTCCTTTAAAATGTGTTTGCTAGAGCTTCATGGTGAATGGAGAGAGATCTAGAAGTCATCTCACTACCTCCACACTTGGAATACAGAGGAGTTCTCCTGAATATATTAAGCTCGTGTGTTTCTTGACAGACAGTTTCTCCAAATTTTATAGGGGCCTTTACTAGCATTTCATAGGGCCCAAGGATTCTTTCATAGCTAAAGTTTTATTTTCTCTATAACTTTCCAAGACAGCCACCAAAGGACTCTGCCCTTGGAGTGCCAGCTGCAAATGCCATTATTGCTGCCTGGGTGACACATTCAGTACCACCCATGCCACTCTGGAGCTGTAACTCCTTCCTAGAGATAGATGAAAACCAACATGAGAAGGAGCTTCGGGCCAAAGAGGAAGCCTCAAGTACAAAGATGACAGCATTGTTTCTCTGTTTGAAGAAACCTATGCACTGTTAAAAATGGATTTTTTAAATCAACTTTTCCATGTCAAAGCGCAAAAAGCAATCAGATCCAAGTGATGTCCAAAACCAAAAATCACAAAGCAATGAAAAAATACTCATAATTGCCTAATCGCTGGCACAGAACTTTGAACCCCCCCCCCCACACACACACAAAAGGGCATCTTCCATATGACTTCTGGCGCATTTAACGAAGTACCACTATAATTACTACTGTTCCTATAATAATGGGTTTCCCATAGATCTTCATATTTTATATTCATTATGGATAATACACAAAGCATCTCTTTAGGGTATATAAAGTGTCCTTGTCGGCATGCTGGCGAGAAGCTAGAGCTCAGAGAAAGGTAAAATGAAGGTCACAGATTGAGTCAGCTGTGACTTAGGAAATAGAACTGGAGAATTGTGCTTCTCAGTCCCAATTTCTGTCATCAGCTCTTTAAGTGCCTAGAGTATGAAGCAAAGTATGCAAAGAACAGAACCCATTTCTTCCCTCTCCAAAGGCTTCTTCATCATTAGTAGAAGTGTAATGTTCACATACACAAAGCAAGCCAACCTCAACTTGGTTCAGGCATGTGACTATCAACTGTGTGCCTGGGGACATCAGGACAAGGGCTTCTGTTACTCAGGGAAAGAATGGGTCTCTTAGAGGCTGAGGGAACTGCCCATTGTTTAACAGAGCTGGGTTTCTGAAGATGAGAAAAACTGACAATGGCAGACACTTGGGAAATACCTTTTCGTGATTAGCATGAGCAGATGGAGAAGGCATAGAAAGATCAACTGGAACAGAAAGTACATGAGGAAGAACTTTGGGAGATAAATTTCAATAGCCCCTAAGTTTTAATAATGGAGGTCCATGTAATACAAATCAAGCACTATTTCTAAACACTTGTCACATGGCTATTACATAGCTTCTTGCTTCAAATTCTTTTTTTTTTTTTTTTTGGTTCTTTTTTTCGGAGCTGGGGACCGAACCCAGGGCCTTGCGCTTCCTAGGCAAGCGCTCTACCACTGAGCTAAATCCCCAACCCCCCTTGCTTCAAATTCTTAGCATGAATTTTTAAGATGAGGTTTTTACCACGATATATCATAATAAGCAATATGGAAAAAATAGGGCCCAGGTACAGGAGCCTCAATATCTAAAATGAGATATAGTGTGCTCAGCTGTCTGCCTTGAATGTTCTTAGACAACCTCTGAGGACTAACCTGAAGATTTTTTTTTTTATGACTGAATATGTAGCTTCTCTCGGGAAATGTCATTGTTGTCTGAAAATCTGAAACTTTTATATTTTTTTTTCATGGCAATTCTCAAGGGAATTGCAGAGTCCTGATTCTCCTTCATCTTAAAGCAAATGGACAGTTCTGACATGGTCAGATATAGTCATTGGTAGCACACAAAATTTACAAGTTCATACACAACTGAGCAGCCAAGCACTAGAGGGGCCACTTATTTTGTCTGCAGAAGAAACCACATGCTACAAATTTCATGTGCTTACTTAATGCTAGCAATTTCTAGCTATTTTTAGTCAGATTCTTCCCCATGGAGTGAGTTAGGTGCTGCAGACGATATACACTTCCTTGAAAGCCACTGAAGGAGCAGCTGCAGGGTCCGTGGAAGGAGACTCAGATGTTCTGTATTGCAGCAGGAGGTTAAAGTGGGAATCCATTTAAATGATGTTCTGCACCAGTGGTTTCTCTTCTCGCTTCACAAACGGATTGAGTTCTAAAACAAGATGTATAACTTGGCAAGACACACTTGTGGCCCAAGTACAAGAGATACTAGCTAAAGCCATATAGCTAGGCTGGAGATGAGGGATAGTGAAATGAGGAACCTAACCCCATTGCATTGTGGGAAGATGTGTTCACCTTCTTAACTCCACACATTCCTAATTATCCCTAACTGAGCCAGAAGAAGCAGAAAGCCCTTTAGCTCTCATCATCAGGTACCAATTCAATGAGATTCCAAGGCTGTGAGTAGGGACACATGCAGATGGTGCTCAGAGGGTCTAAAGAAGAGAGAGGAACTGCAAGAACAGGAAAAAGAATAAGATGGTACCTCTCCCAGGCCAGAAGCAGTGACGATATAAATTCCATGGAGGAATTTAGTAGTGTTCAGCTTACGACAGAGTGTGGTAAGACAATGGTGCGAGGAGATAAAGAAATGCATTTAACAGATGTGTTCGATAACCAGCACTTCAGTTTCAGAAAACAGTATTTACTTTTGCCATATAGATAGTCTTGAGCATTTTCCGTTCTACTTCATTTATTTTTTAAATGTTAGGTCATGACTCACTATAATGATTTCATAAGCCACTAATGGGTTGTATCCTGCAGTTTGCAAAAACATTACTGTAGGGAAAGGGAAAGAGGATTAGTTTTCATTCGAGGCTTCCATTCTCCCGGAACCATCCAAATTTGGCCTGAAATAAACCAAAAGTATGGATGATGAATCCAATACACACATGTGTATGCATGCATTCGTTCACACACAGAGAGACAGACACAGAGACAGAGAAAGAGAGGCAGAGGAAGATTAAGATATACACAGAAAAAAGAATGGGGGTCATGGCTTTAAGTTCCCAGCAGGAGGTCTTCTCAAGGGGAATTTATATCAATCTTTATTCCCTACATGTATGACTGCTTCATACTGCTCAATAAACATGTAGTTTACAAAGTCTGCTGCATTGTCATGCTTAAGGCCCATGGGCTACTTGAATTTACATATCTGACCTAAACATGGAGAAGATCAGAACGTACCTTGGCAGATGGCAGTGGTGACAAGGGTTGTTGCTAGCGGCCTTACGCTCCTCATTGTCTCTGCCACAACGGCATCCAGCATTGTTTTCTCAGGCAAAATGCTCCTCTATTGAGATATCCTTAAGCAAGAGACATTCTTGAAGGAGGCAACCTACAGTCTTAGGTATTTTCTGATTTCTCTATGTGAACTTTGTTCTATTTATTCTCTTGATGTCTGAGTTCAGTCAAAAGATGGCTGCGAGCCAATCATACTGAAGAAGTCCTATGTAATTTAGACATATATGTTCATCCTCCACCCCATGATTACAGTTTTACGGAGGCCTTTACCGTCCTAGCTACCAAAAATGGTATGTTCAACCTTATAGTAGTTGGTAGAGACAACAGTAATAGGCAGAAAGTATTCTCCATGGACTCTCGTGATAGCCTACAAGGTTACTAACTGCCTATGTATTGGCAGCTGCCATTCATCCTTAGATACTATCCCTGTCCTCAATAATGAAGAATATGAAAGTAGTCAGTACAATGCCTAAAGCAGAGTACTAATTATGTCCAGAGTAAATTATGATCTGAACGTTGATATGAGTAGGGTTAGGGACAAGGTTAATAGGATCTATTTGTCTATTACCATCTGTACTGATGGAAAGGTTGCACTTCTTGCACTAGAGGTAGCTGCTGACCACCTGCAATTCTGGAACACTTGGAACGGGGCTACTGTGACCGACAAAGAGAATCTGACTTACTTACTTTAACGTTAATATTTCAGAGGAGAGAGAGAGAGAGAGAGAGAGAGAGAGAGAGAGAGAGAGAGAGAGAGGAGAGGTGATATGGACCACAGAGTGCTTATGGAGGTGAAAGGGAAACTTTCTCGAGTCAGTTCTCTCTCTTTCACCTTCACGTTGGTTCCATGGATAACACTCAAACCTTCAGACTGTGTCCAAACACAGGTTTGTATAGTGCATGCCTTTACCTGACAAGTCATCTTTCTAACACTAAATTTTTAAGACAAGGTCTCGTTTTGTAGCCCAGGCTAGCCTGGAACCCACAATCTATACCAGGCTGATCTTGAAATCTCCTTGACTCTCTTACGTAAGTTTCTCATATTCAGGGACTACAGGCTCTTACAACACCTAGATAATTATATTAATTTAACCTTACATAGTCACAAGTGATTGGTGGCTACCAGCTTGGACAAAGCACATCTAGTCACTAGTCATAAGAAACACATTTTGAGTGACAGTCACTCTTTGATTGGTAGCATTTTACAAAAGCTTGAACTTTTTCTAAATTAGCTCCAAGAGCCAAAATTCCTGTCTTTCAAGGAATGTCTTTCTCCCATTAGCCAAAAGGCTAGAGAGGATTCGACAACCAATTTTAGAGGACCGAGTTCTCAGATTAAACCTAAAGTGACTGCTCCCAGTGAAAATAGTTTTCAAATGGATAGCAGCAGACTCTTGTGCTGAGACTTCTTCTTTCTGAACGTAAGCCCTAAAGTGACAAATACCTCCGCCTAGACTTTTGAGGCACACAATTTTGCCCAGACCCCAATGGCCAAGGTAGTGAAAAGTAGCCCGTAGTCCAGCAAACAGCCTCCTGCTCGTGCTGATGCAAGCAATCACATTTACCCTCAGTGGGTAATGCACAAAAAGAAACACGAAAGTTGAAGAGGGTCATCTTCTTAGGAAGAAGTGTTTCATACAAAAGGGAAGAGGTGAGAGAATATTGGGGGTACAAATTACTGAGGCACATTACATATTTTTATGAAATTGCTAGCAAAAAATAATTTTTTGAAAAATATCAGGAGTCTAAGTTTTCAAAAGTGCCTTTAATTTAAACTCACATTTTTTTTATATACATGGAAATTATTTGGGTTTTCTTTTGTTTGTTCGCTTCCTTGCTTCAGGCTGTTGAACTACTTTTAAATGATGGAGATTGTATAGAATTCTATTGAAATAATAAGGTGAATGGTTTTTATAACCACCAAGCCTGGATATTGTGAAAAGCCTAATGGCTTTTCAAGAGTAGTGTTCCGGGCTGGAGAGATGGCTCAGCGGTTAAGAGCACTGACTGCTCTTACAGAGTTCCTGAGTTCAATTCCCATCAACCACATGGTGGCTCACAACCATCTGTAAAGGGATCTGATGCCCTCTTCTGGTGTATCTGAAGACAGCTACAGTGTACTCATGCATAAAGTAAATGAATAAATCTTTAAAAAAAAAAAAAGAATAGTGTTTCCTCAGGGCTGCATTTGCTGAATATTACAAGTTTTCAAAAGAAGGTCTTCTGGAAACCAGAACTGTTGAAGGCCGTGTATATTAAGAGCTGATCGTGTAGCCATAATTCTACCTGTAAAATGAGCATATGAGTTGCTTCATAACAAGAAAGTGTAATGAGCCAACTTTTGATCTTAGATGATAACACAATATGGAAATTTATAAGAAGAAGGGGTTTTTCTTTGTTTTTTCACCAAAAGGCATCTATCTCTCTGCCCTAATGTCTTCTTTCCTCTCATCATCCTCTTCTTTTTGCTTCCTCTGCATAAAACTCAATTAAAAATAGTTAAGGTAGATGATCAGAAATTGTACGAAGTTAATTATAACACCATACCTAGGAAGAGGTTGAAAGAACCAAGGTCAGTTAATCATTCATACTACCTAAACTGCAAGTGATAAAAGAATACATTTGCAGGACCAAGGAGCTTTAACTAGAGTATTTATTAACTAATTTTCCATATCCTGGAAAGTGAAGAAAGAGGTAGCTTTTGTAACAAAATGGCCCTTAACTCTGTCATCTCCAGAGTTTTGTCAATAACTTAGATAACACTACCCAAAACCATCTGATCAAATTTGCAGATGACACATAACTAAAGACAAAACTGATTTTATTTATTAACCAAATCAGATTTTTAAATTTCCCAAAAAAACGTTGTGTCAAAATCATGAAGATATTTTAAAAACATAGAAATATTTTAAGGGCAGAAAACATTGACACCATATATACATATTTGTGGGGTACCAGCCATGACAGAAATTCTTTATATGTATGTAAGTATAGGAAACCATGGAGGCCAGAAGAGGGCATTGGAGTACCCAAAGTTGGAGTTACGAGTGGTTGTGAACTACCCGTCATGGGCGCTGGGAACCTAACTGGGATCCTCTGTAAAAACAGTGTGTACTCATAACCACAAAACCATATCCAGCTCCCAGAAATTCTTATTAATGCATATGGCTTATACATTCAAGACCTCAAGGTATATTCTATGGAACTATATTGTATCAAAAAATACATCATTAGCATTCTTGGTGGCTCTGACAAATATGTCTTGTGTATACCAAAATGGAGGTGAAACAGCATTTTTGTTTGTTTGTTTGTTTGTTTGTTTGTTTGTTGATGGGTTCAACCTCACTAGCAGTTATACTCGATCCTGGCTACAAACAGGTTTTGACAAACTGGAACATATTCAGAGGAGGGTGCTTAGAGTAATGTTATACATCAAAAGAACAGCTGGTACTAGGGGTAGTTAGCTTGAAGAAAAGGAGTTCTACTCATACCTATAGATGTCTGGTGGTCTACTGTTAGAATACGAAGTAAATACTTGAGCTTTGGCACCTGTCTCTGGAAAAGATTAACAGATCATTAAAGTTACAGAGAGGCAGATTTGTGCTCAATAAGATGAGGAAATTTCTAATAGAATTATCTAGAAGTAGAATGCCAAATGTCATATTTTATGAAGGGGTGAATTTATAATAATCAGCAGTACTTAAGAGAATATGGTATGTACAGAAGTTCAAGGCCTACCTGGATAACATAAATACAGAAAGATTCTGTCTCAAAAAAAAATAGAATGTGCAAAAGAATTCAAACAGTAGAAGTATGAATTCCTAACTGGTAATTGGACTATTTTATTACTTTATATAATTTCTTAATTGTGAAATTTTTAAGCCTTTAGAAAATGACATAACAAATATCTATGGTTTAACTTTTAAGAATTGCTTTTATTTGGAGTCCTTCCTCACTTTCTCTCCACAGTATGAGCTACCAAATGAAAGAAATTCTTTTCAAATCATTTATGGCATGTTACCAAGCTTGAAGCTCCTATCAGTCCATGACGAATTCTAGGGTTTATTCTAAGGCACTATGCGAGCATCCGTTTTCCATGTAGCTATAGAAAATTATTTCATTGACTATGAATGCATCACTGACTCAATTGGTTTTTCAATTAAGAGTCTTGATAGCTCCCATTTTAAATGAGTTTCAAGTCGAGAAGGGTCCTTTCTATGTTTGAGGATTGACAGTGATATGTGCTAGATGGCAGAAACCAAAGCTGAAAAGAATGAAATCCTGTTGAGTTATGTGGAAAGAGGATGATGATTCCTGGGAACTCAGTACCAATACAGCTCACTTGCTGACGCTTAGTTAGCAATCTTGGCCATTTTTCTAAAGGAATTTCGGCTACTTACATTTATTCTCTGCACATCCTATGAAGAAGGCAGGGCAGAAGTTACAAATGACAGATCTGAAAGTTCAGGGGGGGTTCTGGCCCAACAATAGTAAACCAAGGTATTTGGGGTTATCATAAGAGTAATGTTTATTATGCAGTAGGAATTCAAATGTTATTAGATGAACGACTAAATTAATGAATAGGCAAACAAAATTTAAACCCATATCCTACTACTGAACTTCAAATGTTTGACCACATTATCTTAACATAAAGGGGCTGATCCATTTCAATACATTCCTGGACATTTATAACTCTGTTAAAGAAAGGTGGTTTACAGTTAAAGGTGCAAAATGAATTTTCCAAAATACATGCATTTGTATGTTAACACTGTATTTATAAGCCATTATAGTCAAGTAGGATCAAATGTTGATAATGAGTGTTTTCTTTGTTGGCGTTTAGATACATGCCATGTAATTGCAGAAATAACTAGTTAGACTGTCAGAAGGCAGTGCACTCCTGAGAGTAGAACAAAATGTTCAAAGGAATTAACACCAAGACAGTAATTAAACCTTAGAATCATCAGCTGGAGAATGGAGCTGACACCTTGTTCTGACTCAAAACTACAAATACCCACTATGGTTATGGAGCTCCAAGACCACAGGCCATCAAGGCTAGTGGGGACTGATCTGTATAAACCCAGGGATGCTATAAGCTAACTTTCATTTCATATGAGCTCTACCATATCTATCTTCTATCTGGTTCCCCTTCTCCTCCATTCCCAGATTAAATATAGACAATAAAATGCAAGATCAGAGATTTAAGTTCTCATCTGTTGGTCTTGAAGTGTCCAAAATTTATACTTTTCCTAAGCATTTACCCTAAAATGATGACTCTTTGAGGATTTTGTAGACATGATCATTAGGTTAGGGTCTCTTTTTTTCCTTTTTATTCAGGGTGGAAATCATAGCTAAATTTGTGATATTCAGTGTGTTGGACAGATAGAAGTCTCCTGCAGACAGCAAACAGATTTTGAGGCATTTTGGGTTATCTTCGCTGTGCTGAAATGGTACTCATGGAACCCAATGAATAGAATCCAAAGATGTTACTAAACATCTAATAGTGCACAAGACAACTTGCACAATGATATTCCAAACAGAATGTCAATAGTGTCAAGGTTGAACAATCTTGAGATGAGTCATTTGCAAAGCTGCACTCATTGGACCATTAACAACTCATACACAGGAGTAGTCCTCACAGAAAAGGATATTGCGATGCTGTTATTTTGACTAATCAACCTGAACAAAAAGGAAAAGGGAAACTGAAAAAAAGTACTGCAAGCATGTGCCCAATTAAAAGACTGTTGTCATACTACAAGAAAGATTGAGAACATGAATTAAAGGTAAATAGAGGATAAATATACTTTATATACTTTAGAGAAGTGGTTTTCAACTTATGGGTCATGATCAATGGGGGTCACCTAAGACAATTGAAAAACACACATTGCAATTCATAACAATAGCAGAATTACAGTTATAAAGTAGTAATGAACATAATCTTATGAATAAGGGTCACCACAACATGAGGGATTGTATTAAAGGGTCATGGCATTAGGAAGGTTGAGGACCACTGCTGTAGAGGCTGATTAGATGGAGCATTACAAAACAACAAAACAAAGGAGTAGGAGAGAAAGTAGAGGCAAATATGACCTCCCAGGCTCTGTCATGAGTGACTGGGTGAGGAGTAACATGTTAGAAGAAGCATGAAGAAGAAGAACAGATTAATAGGTTGGGAATGCAAATAAGAAAACAATATACTCAGTCTGTGATGCCTTAGGGCTGTTTAATGGGGAGTTGGAAATGCAGATCTGGAGCTCATAAGTATCTACTTAAAATTCATCCACATGGAAGTAAAAAGAGGTGAAATGAGCTGCCTAGCACACAGCAGGACCTTTGTAAATATATGTGGAAAGACCATTACATTCAGTGTAAGAAGCAGGTCAGCGACAATGCCTTTGCAAACATCTTCATTGAATTGTTGGGACAAGAGGAAACTGACAAGGAGGAGTGAGGGAGTTCAAATGAAGCAAGTTTCTTTTAATTTATTTGATGTGTGCATATGTCTGGCCTGCACAAATGTCTGTGTACCATATGCATGCTTGATGTCCACAGAGGTCAGCAAAGGGGATCCGATCACCTGGGACTGACTGTAGAGCTACAGACTGTTGTGAGTTGCCATGTGGGTGTTAGAAATCAGACTCAGGTCCTGTGAAAGAGCAGCCAGTGCTCTTAACCCCTGAGCCATTTCTCCAGGTCCAAAAGGACCAAAATTTAATGCTATGGGAATAGAAAGGAGAATTTTAAGAAGCAGGACTTTATCAACAATATCAAATGGTGCTCAATAGTCAAGATCCATGACAACCATCAATAAAGCCAAATGCTTCAATAGACATATGGGAGCAGGATGTGGGAGAGGTTGCCGAAACTGAGGATTACAAGGTTTCCATCAGCACATCATTAGACAGAATAAGAGAGGAGTTAGAAAAATAGTTTATGCAGGTATTAAGGATTTTGGATAATTGGAATCTTTCAGCTGATGGTCACGCTGACAGGACAAAGACAGTTTATAGATTAAAGACACACATTTGCACATCATTTCCATTATGACTTTTCTCACTGTATTGCTGCATTATTGAATATCTAGTAAAAAAAATCATTGAGGGCTTATAAAATTGAAGTTATGTATATATTGTGTGGCACTGGAGAGACCCAAAGGATAAAAGTAGGCTCAATGAGAAGTATTGCCCAGGTAAAACAGTGAGCTCCCTTCATACTGAAAGGATAGATCGACAGAGTTACCAACCTAATTTCACTGTGTTTAGCATATTAATTTAATATTTGCTACCATAAGACATTGCGTCCAACTCACAGTTCTAAAACAACATACATTTATTATTGTCCAGGTCTGGAGGTCAGAAGTCTAATATAGGTCTTGTCATATTAAAATTGAGGTGTTAGTAGGACTGTATTTTGATCCCGGTACTGTGAAAAGGAACTCATTAGAATGCCTTTTCTGACTTTTAAAGGGCCCTCGCATTCCTTGGACCACTAACTCTTCCTGATCCCAAAGCTAGCAGTGGACAGTTAAGTCTTTCTCATCTCACTCTAGTGTGCACCTTCTGTGCCTGTCTTCCATGATGGAGCACATTAGGCCATACAGATGATCCGGGACAACCTCACTATTTTAAGATTGGGTGATTAACAACCTTAATTCCACCTACAGCCTTTCCTCTAACATTTAATCTTACTCACAGATTTGTGGGATTAAAATATGAGCATTTTTGGAAAGGGTACAAGTTTGCCTACCACAGAGGAGACAGAGATGTGACTATGGGTAGAGATATAATGGGTACACATTGCTATAATTATCTACACCCCCTTTTCAAAAGAAATGTGACCCCGTATGCAATGATAGGAGGCAGAAATAAAATGGAGAAAAGTATACCCTGCTCAAGAAAGCACTGGGAGCATCTGTGTCCTCCTCACCTTCAATGTAGGTTCTCCTCATTTACTAGAGGGATCATCTATTATCTGGACCTTTGTGTTTTTTTTCATTGTCTACATAATATTATTATCAAATTATTCTTCTTCCATTTTGTTCCAACTGACGTGGTAAAGTATAGGCATCTTAATTCCTGTTTTTGAGATCTACCCTGCATGTGAGTTGCCACAGTGGCCCAACAACAAATCACTGCAAAATGAGTGTGTGTGTGTGTGTGTGTGATTGATCTTATCTCAAACATAATGTACATACACACTCTTTAAATGCTCTCTTTTCTCCCGACTAGAAATTCACTGTGGACTAATGGACCAGTTGAAATCACCAGTTCATATGGACGCTCAAGTCTCCAAGTGCTGGTTTGGTTACGATCTGCTGAGTTCGGCCATATACTGGTATTATGTTAAGAAGCTTCATGATCCATCTGGATCAGTCCCTTCATTGCTATATTGTTCTGCTTCATGCTCGCTTCTCGTGTAATCAGCAAGAGACTTTAGTTTCCTTTTTTTCTGATGGATTCAAAGGGTTTTTGAAAAGTGTTCTGTAAATGATCCACAATATTGCTATTTGCATTCTTGGAATAATTGAGTTGTTTGACATTTTTAATTATGCTTTTTGGACCACAGGTTGTGTAATTAGATGCTATGCTGTACATTAACAGTACCTGTCCCAAGCTTTCAGGTTTCAGGGACTATAAATAAAAGTGTGACAGCTGGGTCCAGCTCTGCTTGTCACTCACCACTGAAGGGAGCACAGCTGGCGAACCACAACATAGTTCCTAGGAAAACAGGATGATCAGAAACAGCATTCTGATGAGAAGAATTTGGTTTTTCATACTATGGAAGAAGGTGGAGGCAGCATTTCCTAAGAGAAAAGACAACCAAGTTACTCTTACATCAAATGCCCAGAGGCTACAGGGGCCAGAGATCTGGCAATTTGGGGGAGACTAAGAGGCAGAGGATGATGGCATATTCTTGAGCCAAATCCCAGGATTCCTTTGTAAACCATGATTACCTAGGAATGAGAATGGGAAAAACAGCAAAGAAATGGATCAAACAGGCAACAGAGAAGGCAACCAAAGTACCAGGAGATGCAGTGTGACTGAGGTCAATAACTGTGGGAGGCATAAAATAATGCTGAAGGCGTTAAAGGGGAGCAAACATGCAAAGGGAATAAAGGCAGACTATATATGAAATCAACAAATCCTTATTTTACTTGTTTGTATCATCTATTGGATTTTCCTGGCGTAATGACATATAAGATGAAGAGGACAGTTTTTCCTACCTCTGAGTGCCCATCAAGCATACAGTAGAAGCTCAATAAACATGTTTGAGTAAATAAAGAGCAAGTGTCAACGGAGTATCGCTCTATATTTCCACACTAGACACCTCCCATCAATTAGCTCAGTTTAATTTTCAGAAGAGTTTTTGATCGGTATAGTACTATTACTGTGTCGATTCTTGAAAAAAGCATCAGAGGCAAAAACTAAGTAACAAGTAAAGTTGCCTTTGCCAGTGATAGAATGTTAACATCAAACTTTAGATTTGCTACTGTCCCCCATTGCTGGGAAGAACTTCGACAAAAACAACAAGGAAAGTTTGTTTTGACTCACAGTTCACAGGCATGTCCATCCTGGTAAATTCATGGGGTCAGGAGCATGAGGTGGTTGAATACATTATATCCACAGCTGAAACAGAGAGAAATGGATGTTGGTATTCTTTTTTACTATCCTCTTTATTTAGCAGGAAATAACCCAGGGTAGTGCCACCCAGAGTTAGTGTCTATAACCCATCTAAATAGTCCAACTTCTGATCCTGCATATAACAGTGGTCCTACCTAAGGCTCACAGATGTTGACTAATCTACATTAAGTCATGCAGCCAAGAAGTGGAACCAAAATCTACCTGTCTTAAAAGATAGCGCCCTTCTTTCTTTACGTATGACTTTAGAATATTGCCATGACAAAACATTTCCTAATGGTCTTCACAAGAACAGTCTTCTAAAATAAAAGAAGGGTGTCGTACACTAAGGGGATTCAAGAAAGTTAACATTCTTCAAACCTCACTCAGTGTTAAAACTACCACCAACCTGCCACTGGTTCTTGCAGATTCTGGGATTGAAGGGCCAAGGCAGCTAGCTGGAGATCCATTTTTATGCTTTTGGCTGAAGAATTGAAGGTATGCTCCATACTAGGCAAATCTAATCCACACACTGCCCTAACAGCTCCAGGAACAGGATATTGAGGAAATTCTACAGCATTCCTAACAGCCTGGTTCATAATTCATTGTATGACCTTGTACAAGGTACTTTTTATATTGAAGTTTCTTTATAATAGGTAGTGTCAGACCGGTAGAAATCTGTTCAACACACAAGCTCAAATATTCTCCTTTATATATTTATCATTCTATATAAGTATTAGACTTTTGCACATAAAATTTCATTTCAAGCAGGGCTGGTGAAATATGTCTTTAATGCCAGGGCTTGGAAGGTAGAGGCAGACAGATCTATGAGCATTTGAGGCTAGCGTGATCTACACAGCAAAGCCCAGGACAGTCAGAGGTACATGGTGAGACTCGATCCTTAAAATTTTCATGTCAAAGGATTCCAACAGTAAATACTAGGCTTTGAAAAGCAATAAATAAGGAAAAAGCTCACTAGGTTCCTCCCAGTTCACCCTAGGAATCTAAAACCATACTTTCTGTTTGGTTAAACTTTTGAAAATTTTATACAAGGGTACTACTGTATCTGCATCATTTCGCCCTTCTCTCTCCTCTTCCAACTCCCTTTTAATTTTATGACTTCTTTTTAATATTGATACTATATATTGTATATAATTATACTAATTAATATTGTTATGTACACACATATACATTGTGTGTGTATGTGTATATGTGGAAAGCAGATTATTCTATGTGAAAGTTTGAAGTTTCTTCAACTGTGTCCTCTGCAACCAAGTATGGTTGTAAAAATCTGCTCTGAGAGGCCCCGCTATGATCCCCTGTGTCCTCCTGTGCCAGCTCTCCTCTGTGATTGGTCTCTGGGCCCTCTGTTCATTCTACCGACACGTATTGCTGTGGATGGAAAAAAGAAAACCTTCTACAAGTCAGTATTTGCTGGTCCTTTGCTATATATGAAGACAGTAGAAGATGGAATGATATTCTCTTAATACTTGGTGGTATCCACCATCATGTGTGCGCCTTCTAGACTTGGGGAAAGGTTGTCCCAACAAGAGAAATAAAAGAGAAATATACAACTAAAAAGTTATTAGTTATGTTGTAGTTCTTGGATTAAGTGATGACTTTCTGGGTCTTTATCGTACTCTAAATAAATAAGCAAATTTAACGGAGTATGAAAGCTCCATAAATGACTTCCGAGTCTCAAAATAATAGATATGAGGAACACAACACTTCCCTTTCTAATAGCCAGAATCTCATCACTATAATTTCTTTTCACTTTTTTGACAAAAACAAATTAGTCAGAATGGGGTTCTCCATGCTGAAAACATGCTGCATCTAGATCTTGAAAAGCAACCTGTTTGATGCAGGGCACCTGGGTCTTCCTCTGTGATTACTAGCTGGTATGGAGCTGAGAACTATCAGTTATCCTTTGACTCATTTTGGTTGAAGGACCATGATCACTTGTTTAAGCCTTCTGTTTCCATGACCATTAGTAGGGACAACTTCCTGCATTTTCAGTAAAATAAGGATGCTCAGTTGAATTTGAATTTCAAATAAACTACAAATAAGTTTTACTGTATGAATTTGAAACATATATATGTTAAAACTAATTTACTATCTATATCAAATACAAATTTAATTGGATATCTCTCTTTTTTGTTAAAAATGAAAAAACCTATCTCATACAAGGAGATATTTATTAATGACACTGTTGGATTTGGGCTGCAAGGATTATAAGTTCTAGAATGTTCATGTTGATACTTAGTAACTGAGCTATTTTTGGTGTCCAAATTAGCAATTAAATAGTAAAGGTATCAATACTTTATAACGTCCGTAGAGAAATTAAATGAGATGAGAAATTAAATGAGATAATAGTTTTATACTACTTAACACCATGCCTAGCTAAATACTATTTATCACTATCATTGATTATATTTTTTTTGAACTTTTTACTGTTGTCTGTTTTCATCATCATTGTGGCTGTTAGCATTATTATTGTTCAGTATTTGACCTGATATCATAAGCTCTCTGTTTAAATGATTAAACTTAGAATGAATTTTCCTTTCACGCTAACCAACGTTTTTTGTTTGTTCTAATTCCCTGTGACTCTGTCTTTCATCAGTTAGCTGCCATTCTTCAATTAAAGATAAAGAGCTTTCTGTCTATGTTTTAAACCCACTTATAATTCCCGAAATCAAAGGTCGATTTCTTTATGCTGAGATAGGTTTAGAATAACAGAGTAAATGAAATAAATCTTTGAAATCTCCTCAAGCTAATGGCTGATTAGTTTACTCGATGAATGACCCTAATCAGCAGAGATTTAAATAGTATGTATGGAAAGCAAGAGAGCAGAGATATCAAGAACTCACTTTCTCATAACGTGGTGGAAAAATGAATTAGATTGGTCTCTACTTGCCTTCCTCCTACTTTTCATATTTTCTTTCCTCATGTTGTGTAGTGACTTTACTGTTTGTCGGATCCCAGGCTGCTCATTCCCATCACCATGTAGCCTTCTGCCTCCCTACTATCTCAACCACTACCCAGGACACATCCATTTGTTTACCATGATAACGAACTTTAAAGATTCACTTCATCCTCTCCCAAGCAGCAGCTTTATTTCAATACCACAAAACCAAAGAACTGAGCCCAACACTGCAATCTAGGTTTCTGTGAGATGAAACCATGCAGGACCTCTTAAATCACATTGCATTATGCCCGTTAATGTCTGCTTCGCATGAATGGAAGGAGGTACTGGTGCAGATAATCGAAAGATCATTTCCACTTGGTTTGGGAATGCACCACACAGTGTTGTTGTAGTTGATTTGCTTTGCTAATTATGTTCTACTGAAGCTAATATTGAAATTGGTTCACATTTTTTAAGCTCCTCTGGGCCAGAAGAGAGATGAGGCAGTGGCATGGCCCACTTTGAAATGAAGGAAAACTGACAATAATGATGAGGGGGCCAGGAAATTTCTCTATGTAGGCTAATGAGTCCACTAGATAAATGGAATAGGATCAAAGTAGAACTTGGCCAGTTCCACCTGGGCACAGTAAGTAACCAACTGCCTCCTGTGGTTCACTGGCCACTGAAAGGTCAGCCATTCCCACAGCCTGTCGACAATCTGAAATTCTCTAAATTAGCAGTCTACATGAAGGGTTTTTGTTACAATACATCGGTGGTCTTAGCATTATTTGATATAGCAAGAATAACATGTTTCCAGGTAGACACATTAGCAGTTAGTTTGATTCAATGTGCATCCAGTGCATTGACCTAGGAGGAAAAGAGCTGAAGACATGGAAAGACAAGTTTGCCTCGGTGGTGGCATGACCACACTAAGGGGTCACTGGGTAACCATTTTGGGAAGATTAGAGCCTGAAGTGCCTTAAAGGTGAGCAGGGAGACTTGTATGAGATAAGACAACTGTCACCTTGTCCCTTCCTCAATTTTGTGGCCACTGTAAACACAGATAATATGTAACTATAGCCAATGAAGATTTCCCTTTCTTAATTATTTTCCTGCTGGGCAACTAGACCATGGTAGGGTTCTTATATTTTTCTAGAGTCTTGACTTCTTGTTTCTCTGTTGTTCTTCTTTGTTTGCTTGCTTGCTTGCTTTTTGGCATGGCTAATTCGGAGATTCATTATGCATTGGCTTTCTAACCTTACAAGCTGCCACAGGGGACAACTGACCTATTGAAATGTGTTCCTCTCTTTCTCATTGCAGTCTGCTCCCAGTTCTCCAGAGGGGTGTATGCTATCTTTGGATTCTATGACCAGATGTCAATGAACACCCTGACCTCCTTCTGTGGGGCCCTACACACATCTTTTGTCACACCTAGCTTTCCCACTGATGCAGATGTGCAGTTCGTCATCCAGATGCGCCCAGCCCTGAAGGGTGCCATTCTGAGTCTTCTCGGTTACTACAAGTGGGAGAAGTTTGTGTACCTCTACGACACAGACCGAGGTAAGAAGACACAGCTACTTCTCTCTATGGGCATTCACATGATGATGGTTTTCACACTTTGTCACCCATGCATCCCTTTATTCCAATAGATAAAATCTAATTCTCATTTAAATTTGTTTTAGTATTAATATAAATCAAACATAAAAAGTATATCAATGATTTTAACCTAATTTTCCAAGTCATATACATAGGTCCCTACTTTAAAAAAAGTGGCTTGGGCTAAACCCCTGGACATTATTTTTGCAAAAGAGCATGCCCAGGAAAATTTTATTTGATCTAAAACACACAAAACATAGAATACTATCAAATAAAGTTTTGAGATAAAGAAATAAAATTTTCCATGCACTGCTATGTGTGTATATATGTGATCTACTATTTATGTAGTAATGAGAGTTCAATCTGGAAAGTTTAGAAAATGAATCTTGTGAGATTATGATTATCTTTTCAACATGTATTAAGTAATTTGATGAAATATATGCATCATATCCAAACTAAATGTACTCCACAAGTCCAGTTGTCTATGAAGTTTTTCTCAATAAAGCCAAGGGACTGTATTATCATGACATTCCCTCAAACACTGTTCTTATATCGGACATTTGCCTAGAGACTAAATGAAGATGGCTCTCTCTGACTCCAGGGTTTCAGATTTAGGGAAAGAAGAAACACAGGAAAGGTCTGTCTTCCTGGCCCTGCCCATACCTACAGAAAAGGTCTTTCTTATCAACATAATTTGAAAAGTTTATTTGTCCCTGTTGAAGCCTTGGTTTTCTTCACATTCCTCTTATTTAGCTGCAGCATCAGATCCTGTCTGTGTGCCTAAGACACTTTACAGCAAAGGGGATTGAAATTCACCAATCAGAATCAGGATCTAGGAGTTCTAATTCAAGATCTGATACTAGCTAGCTTTATCTTGACCAAGTCACTAACAGTTTCTTGCCCTTCCTTTCCTCAGACCCTTTTTATGTAGGATTCTATGCCTCTGTGATTTTTTGACAGTATGCCAGACACAAGAAACTTAGTATCTTGAAACTAACTGTAACTTGCATATTATAAGTGAGTTAATCTAGAGATTCTGCGAGCTGCTATCTACCCTCCGTGGTGTATTCTACCTCAGAGACAAATTCATATAAAATATAGTTCCAATAGGGGTGAACAAAAAAATCATTTATACAACAATTCATTACCAACAAAGAACAATGTTGAATTGAATGCTATCCTGCCTTCTGGTTGCTTTAAAGATTGTAAAAATGTAGCATTCCAGAAATGTGGACTTTTCAGAGACAACTCCTTAGAGAAACTGGGCCTCTATGGTAGGATTTCTTGAGGACAGGAAAACAGGAACACCATGAAGTCTCAACTTTAAACAAAGAACTACGGGCAATTGGAGAACTCTGAAAATGAGAAAAATAGTATTCTTCAAAGGAGACTCCACCATGTTTATCCAATATCAAGGAGTCAACACAGAGATCATACATGCAATATGATATTGACTGAGCAGGTTGTATTCATGTAGTTATGTATATTTTCATATATGTAAAAATAATTAAAGAAAGGGAGACTGAATTTGAGAGGCAGAAATGGGTAAGAGTGCATAAGAAGGGCTGGATGGAGGAAGTGAAGAGAAGGAAGTAATGTAATTATATTATAGTTTCAGTATTAAAAAACTAAATATATATTTCTAAAAGAACGTGGGCAAAGGACAATGTAAGAAAGGAGCTCTGTGTGTTTAAACAAAGCAACATTGTTTAAATATTATTCAAAATTTCTAATTTACAATTTACTCAAGGAATTTTCCTTTGGTTCAAACACAGAGAATGAGCTAGCTCATTTCCATATATGGAATATAGTGCAATATGGAGCATTATAATTTAGTTTTCATAACTGAAGGTTGAAATCATCAGCTTTTCTCCTGAAGCTTTGTTAAAATTAAAAATTATTTTTGTTAATGCTTTAATTCTGTTCATTCAAAAGGAGACCCACTACATGCATTCTATTATCAAAGTCTCTGAACCATCTCTGCTCCTTAGTTCTCTACTATGAAGAAGCAGGCCGACATATATCACTGTCTACTTCTTCTCTTATTAAATGGTACGGGCAACTGTATGGTCTGACAGCAAAGAAACCTGCCTGATTCATGTAAATCTGTTTCTCTCCTCTGTAGCTCCTTAACAGAAAGGACTAATCTAATATGTTTTTGAGACATTCATTACACAAACTTTAACATTAACGTCCATTTTGGAAACTCTTCTCAAACATTGTTTGAAAAACTATCACAAAAACTTAAGATATTGCCCACATGAGAGAGAAATAGTCTGTTCTTTAAGATTCAGTATTTTCACCTCAGCCCACTTACCATCCTTTTCTCCCTATACAGCCTTGTAAGACTCTCTTACTGTAGGTAATTCCCATTTTTCACTATTGTCAAACGTGCCAGATCCATGCCTCTGATTTATCAACTTCAACTCCTCTAGTACCACCCGAAATACTCTCCTTTATTTTGATAATGAAAATCATTTCAACTTTTCTAAACCTATAGCAAATTGTACCTCCCTCTTCGTTCATCTAACAGTTGTTAAGCTTACAATGATAAACAAGACACATATGGTCCCCACTGTCATAAAGATTCCTTTCTATGGGCTAGTGAGATGGCTTGTGGTTAAAAGCACTGGTTGCTCTTCCAGAGGTCCTGAGCTTAATTGCCAGCAACCAAATGATGGTCACAACCATCTATTAGGGGATCTGAGGTCCTTTTGTGACCTGTGGATGTATAGGCAGCAGAGCACGTATATATTAAATAAATAAAAATTTTTGAACGATTGCTTTCAAATGAGAGAGACAGACAAAATCAAGTAAATAATAAGTTATAGTTGTACATTTAGATAATGCACTATGGGAAAAAAAACAAAGAAAGAGTATAATGCTTAGACCTAATTTGGAAAGGATGCCTAGTGAGAGCCTTATTGAGGAGGGGCATTATAATTGGGCAAGTAAAAGGATTGAAGGATACAGCCTAATGTGGAAACAGACAGTGAAAAAAAAAAAAAAAGCTGTAGAAATTAATGAAAGACCAGTGTGGACAACGATTAGTGAGGAGGGAGGAGGATGGTTGGAGATGGATGTAGTTGGAAGAACACAGAGATGAGAAGAGAGCTTATTTTAGCCGTGGAATGCGACCAGGCACCATGGTAAGGAGAGTAGATTCTAAAGTTGGAAAGCATTACAAGATTACAAGCGGAGGGGTCAAATGACTTGATTTAAGCTTCTATAATTAATAGAGTGGTGAACTAAGGAAAATCACCAAACAAGAGAGAAAGAGAGCCACTGTGGTCCTGCAGGTCAGAATGATAACAGCTTAACCGAGGCTGGAGGTAGAGAAAAGTCTGAGAAGTAAAAATGATTTACGTTTTAACTAAACTGGGTTTGAGGGAGCAGAAATCTTGCTCACTACCCAGAAACCCCTTTTGTCCACACCATCCACTTGGTGCCTAACCTAATGCCCCCTATTGTTATTTGATTTGGTCTGATATAAAGCACCCCAACGCCTATCTCCAATGTGATAAACAGATCTTTACACTATGACGTACGGTATCTGTGGTGTCTCTCTCTCTTTTTGTCAGTGATCATCTCTTGCTTCAGTAAAATGGTGGAGGATATTTAAGATCAAATATAATTTGAATATTTTAAATTATATGAGATGTGACGAGATAGAAAGGGAAACCTGATAATCAATTTCTTTCAATAAGATTAAATATACACTATTGTGACTTTTCTGTTTAGGTCCAGGGATGAATAAGAAGTCAAAGAATGGGTTAAGCTTTGGAGGTCGTTTCAAAGATACATCGCACAAACATGGCTAGTTTTCTCTGGCATTATCAAACACTGAGTAAATTGGTGGAATATACTGGCTCTGCTCTAATTTCTGTGTACAGACAAAGGTCTGATTCTGGATTTGCAAATCACTGCTTCACTTAGTTAATAAAATGACACCCTGCTTCATTAGTATCAAGTTAGAAAACAGGCATTTGGTTCTACATACATAAAAGGTCAGTGCTTAGGAAAATTATGAGGTTCACTAACTGTGTTACCTACCCTCTCTATAACCTTTCCTTTTATCGACTTCTCTGTTACTTGTTTACCTAGTCCTTCTCACAGCACAGCATCTCTATGCTGGCCCTCCCTGTTGGGAATAAAACCACATCTCTGCCTACCCTTCGCCCACACCTTCACAAATCTTCATGTCCTGCATTTTGTTCCCGTTGATTAATAGTCTTTCTCTGCTAATGACAACACCTCAGCTCACCAATTTATTCATGCCAATTTATATGGTTACTAATGACTTTGTGTATCCAGGAGAAAAGAAATTTTTATTCAGGCAAGGAACTTCCATAGAAATAGAAACTTAATCCAAAAATGGTTTTCTTTTTATTATTATCGCCTTAATTGGCACACACTACTTATACATATTCATGAGATACAATGTGATATTTTGATACATGTATACATTGCGTAGTGATCAAAATCAGGGTAATTAGCATATGGGTCACATCATCTATTTATCATTTCTTTATAGCAAACACACTCAAAATTCCCTTGTGGTTATTTTTGAAGCATGCAGAATGCTGTTAACTATACTCATGTTTCTGGGCAACCAAACACTAAAGCCCATTTCTTCTTTCTAATTATAACTGTGTACCCATTGACCAACTTCTATCTGTCTTTCCACCATTACCACCACCACCACCCCAGTCTCTGGTACCCACCATTCTATTCTCAACTTTTACAAGTCAACTTTAATCTTGAGCTCTCAGGTTCCAGGGAATCCAATTTGGGAGGTTGCTTGCATACACAGATTCCTCTGCACAGAAGATTCTAAAACCATTCCAAGAAAATGGTCACCTCTTTCAGTTATTACACACATTGGGGGTGTGTGTGTGAAAGTGTTCTAAAGAGTAACACAATCACCTCCACAATGGTGACATACCTGACAACTGAAGCCAGGCTCTCTTGAGTACATGAAGCCTCTCCTTGGCTTCAATGAGCAAACCCCATGGAGATGAAAGAGCCTGGCCCATCTGTGACTGTGGGCTTAGATAATGAGATAATAGTCTGGGTACCCTTTGAGACAACTAGTGCCAACCCTCTTTCTAGCATTCAATAAACTCCTGCTGTCTCCCATTCTGAATCTGAAACTCCATACCCAGTTCCCAAGTAACTCTCTGAGAGTCAATAGCCTTTCAAGAGACATTGTTACCTTCTTTTAAAGGTTGTGGTAGAAACTGAGAACGCTATAGGAATTGTTCTGTTGGTCAACATGGAACTGGTGGGCCCTACTGGTGATATTTGCATTCATTTCAGCATTGACCATGGAGAAGAGAAATAAAGGTTCTCAGACAGCTAAGATGTTTCCTTCAGGTCCTAGGGAGTAAGGAGATTCCCCAAGATGAGAGGGGTGCCGAGGAAGAGAGAGGCCTTTCCTAGGAGGATCATGAATGCTTACAGATAGGTTAGGTTTTAATTCTTCTGAGATGAGCAGAGGCTTCCTTTTTTCACATCTTTCCGAATGCTGACATCCACAATGTTTACATGTCAACTTCATAATGCTCTTTTACCAAATAAAGCCCAAAAACTTCTCTTTTTAACTGTTTTTATTCGTTCTCTTTCATATCTCTGTTCTGTTTCTTTTCTTATTCATTTCCTCCTTTCTTCCTCTCTTTACCAAATATACACAGACATGCACAGAGACAGACAGATGAAGAGACAACAAATCAGTATTTCTAGATGTGTGTTTGTATGTATATATATATATATATATATATATGTACACACACACACACACACACACACACACACATTCTTTGCACAGCAGCAAGAGAATGCACTAGGCAAGCTTCTACCACTTAGGTCTATGCCTAGATCTCCAAAATCTTTCCTTGTCTAGGAAAGGTCACATTAAGTTGTCCAGGCTGGTTTTCAATTCTCTATAGCAGTTCAGTTAGACCCTGAACTTGCAATCCTGCTCCATCCTCTTCAGTAGCTGGGGGTTACAGGCCTGTGCACTTATGCTGGGGTTTACTGTATTTTATAAATAAATAAGAACAGCTGCTATTTCTTAGCTATTTAACATATATACTAGGTCTTGAGTCTAGAGATTATCACATTTCATCATGGTAAAATTTATATAATGCTACACCTGATGAAACCAAGGCAAAACATTTCAAAATGTGGTTCTTGGACTTACACAACACCAAAGTGAAAAAAGAAAAAGTCACATATCCCCCTAGGTCTGCCACATTCCACAGACTATATGCTTTGCTCTGGATAGCATACTGCTTCCCACTGTCTAAATACTTAAAGGAATCGGGTACCATTTCCTTCATTTTTCCTGTGGCAGTTCTTCAAAGGACCCTGGGCTTAGACCCTCCATACTTCAATTGTGTCTGTGTAGATGGTCCAGTTCTCAATTTATTTCTTATATCATAGTGATCACAAATAAATATGCTATCTTTTCACACTAGAATACCAGGGATCAACATAAACAGATGGCCAAAGACCCAAGTTAAAGGGCATTTGAGTCAAAATGGTGGAAGCAGAGAAAGGACAATGTTCTCGATGCAGACAGAATGCAGGTTTGGAATGAACAGCTGTAGTGAGGCCTGCATCTAAGGCAAAGTGAACCCACACATCCCTCTCTGTGGCTAAGATAGTTTCTAGAGCTCAGAAAAACAGGAATCTAAAAGTTTATACTGCTGAGGAGATATGTGGCTGGTTGTGGCAAAAAACAAAGAATGGCCAATGGTGGATTACTACCAAAGATTTTATTTCCAGCTAAGTATTATGAGTAGTAGGTACCTGCATCAAAACAAATCTTGTTGCTTTGTTTAATTTTGCTTTGCCTTGTCTTTTTCACACCTGCTTCAAGATCTAATGAAAGGAAATACGAAGGTGACAGATGGCTCCAATTCTAGGCATGTCCATTTGCCTTCTGGGAAAAGTGAAGTCAAGAGAGTTTTTTTATTGAAATTCACGTTACTTTTTTATATTTGAATAAATTAGGAAGGCCCGGAGAGTACATTATCCTGTGAGAGACAGATACTAAATTCCCATGTTTGAGCAGCAGTAATCAGGGATGACAGGACCTAAGACGGTTGGTAGTTTCTGCAGCCTGCTTAATCTATTGTGATGAGTCTTCACTACGAGAGCATCTTGAGAGCCTGTACGATAATACTAGTGAATGAATATTTGGACTGGATTGTGAATAAAAGACTGTGCGTATGTCTATAATGAGGGTTTCATTGAAAATGAAAATACTGAAGCTGTCATATTTTTAATACTTCGATTTGCACATCCTTGACTGCTTTGGGGCATAAAAAGAGAAAGTGCCGAGCAATTTGTTGTCAGCTCTTGAAATAAATTATCATTTAAACACTTCCTCTCCACAGAGGTTATTAGCTTAGTAGCTCCTTCATTCCTGGGGTTGGACTATCAGTAGGGGGAGAATAAAAAAAACCATAAGACATTAAAGTATCCTTTCAAAAAGCTGGATATTAGTTACTGTGGAAATTGTTCTCTTAGTAGCTTACCATATTTTTGCTAGAAGCTCTCCAATGCTGCACATTAGACTGCAGCAACTATTCATAAATACTGTCATATTTTACAGCTGTCATGCAAAGCTGAAAAAAGGCTTCGCTGTGATTAGATCCTGTTTTCTGTAATATTTCCAGCTCAGACTCAGAAAGGCAGTTTTCCTATAAAGGTATTTCCATAAGTAGAATATTTTTCCATCAAATGACATGACTAATTTTAATATAGTGTTAACTCCTTGATCGCAGTGAATGCAAGGTTGAATTGATTTCACAGCCAGAGGAACGTTCGTCTCCAAAGACACATTAAACCAAACCGTCAAATTTTCTCTCTTGGGTTGTCCTTCATGTGCAGAGATGGTACTCCTGTCACGAGATGCGCTTTGAGTAGCCCCCTCCCTCTTAGAAACAGAAGTATATACTGCCTTACTCGCTTTCTTTTCCTCTGTCTTTCCTATGACAGCCTGAATTGTTTGAAAGACAGCTATTCGGGGTTTGGGATAGGAGTTCCTTTGGTAGGCTAGCTAAAATTGTGTTTCCTGCCCCAGAATGTCACTATTGTGGCAAAAGAAATAAATCTTTTTGTCCCACCACCACCACCATTATGCCTTAGTATGAGGTTTAGAACTGCATTTGCATCTTTGGGGGAAGAAGGTGACAGCTGGCAGAGTTGCTCTTTTGCTCTGACCTTCCATTGCTTTCAGCAGGTTCCTTGAGGAATTAACCCTCAATGAGCTGAATAGCTAGTTCTTATTAAATGAATGTTCTTCACAGTATTAGGGGCTAGATGCAATTAGCTACTATTTCTGGGTTTGAGCCTGACTGATTGTTGAAAAGGAGACAGATTGTATAGTAATCCTGCAACTGAGACTTTGGGGTTTGTCTCGTGGAGCCCTGTAGACATCAATTCAAGTGAGGGTAAAGTATGTGAAATACAGAATACAGTGTATATAAAGTCTTTAGTTTCAAGCTGAACAGGATAACATGTCCAATTAATTTTAGTTCTTGTGATCATATTTTATTTTCAAAACATTATCCATCATTGGAGGGAGAAATAAATTTTGGTTCCTCAGGGAATATATGACAATAAATATATAGACACATTTTAGTAGTAAGGAAAAGCCAAGGAATGCAAATGTACAAAAACAGCATCTTTTCCTCCAGCATGGAAGTATCTGCTGCAAAATGGTGATTGTAGGAAGACAGTCGTGAGTCAATGGACTGGTGACTGGAACTCCTCAAGAGACTGGCTATGGACTAATATACCATTAACTGACAGCTTCACTGTATCTATGTTGGTGTTAACAACAATGTTCAATATCCTCTAGTCTTTAACTATGAATAGTTGACATCGTGGTCAAAGAGATGGGTTTAAGAGAAAAGCACATAAAACAATTATGAACTAGCATAAGTCAAGAATGGATTTCAAGCCCCAAGGGAGACCAAAGAAGAGAGAGTTCCTGGTGGGCAGCTAGAGCCATCAGGAAAGGCTTCATGGAAGACTATGTTTCTGAGCCTTCAATGGAACTGCTTCACCTAGCAATGACTCACCTTCATTGTTAAGGTCAACCTGGCCTCTAGAACCAAAACAACATGGCATTCCCATCAGTGTTCTTCAACATAAGAGAACAGGACAAGACATACAATAAAAAAAATTTAAGGAGCACTGTGCCTTTTACAAAATGGAAAACAATTACAGGGCTGTTGAAAATAGGCAGTAAACAAAGAAAGGGAAGGCAATACTGGCAAAATTCCATTTTCTCAACTAATGCGCTAGCAAAAGTGCAACAGCAAAATCAACAGAGATCTCTCCCCTTGTCCATCAGTTAAACGCATTGTTTGGTTGCACCATGGCTGTACAGGATGCCTCAACTGAAAAACAAATTTACAAAAGCAAGACAGAATATGAAATGCCAAGGAATGGGGGGAGGGATGAGGGTACGTTAACATGGAGCACAGCTTGTCCATTCTGCCAATTCTCTGCGGAGCACCTTCGTTCAGGGAAGAACAAGGGACTCAAATAAAGACTACTTTACTTCCCCGTTTTCAGGGATCCTTTCCAATCAATAAGTTGCCAGTGTCAGCTGCTGTCCTGCTTTGTCGACTCCACAAACGATCTGATGAATTCTCTGGTGCTAACTACCTCAGCGGGCTTTCTCAGCAGTAGAGAGGCTAATTAAGATCATGTCAGGCAAGAAGGCTGACAGGTTATGTTCCTGGGCCACATTGAACTTTTAGAAAGTGTTTCAACTTCACTGCAGGCAGGCAGCACTTGGCTAGGCACTGATTTCATAGTAGGCCTCCGATTCATTTCCACAGGTCCTTGCATAAACAGGTCTCCGTTCTGTTAAGGATTTACATCCTTCTCCTTGGGGTAATTAAGCACCAGTGTGCTTGCTTTCAATTGCATTACTCTGGCTCTCTTTCATTTGAATTTTTAATATGCTTGTAAACGAAGACAACAATTAATAGTCGGGTCATTTTCCCTTCTAAATCCTGTGTTTGTCTGCTGAGTGTCTCACCGACATACAGCATGTAGAGGTGAGCTTAGGACAAATAAAGGTAGCTCCAGTTCTCACAGAAGGTAGGAAATGGGAGAAGCATATGGAACTCAGTATACCAAGTGGTAGGTTAGACTGAAAATATAAATAGCTTCCCCTCCCCCAAATAAAGGTTTGCATTATTTCACGGATAACAGACCTACAGTGAGTTATTAAGAACAAGAGGGATATTTGGAGGGCTTTTTGTAGTTTGTCACAAATTACATAGTAGATCATTTTTGAGCCCATATTTACCTTCTCATAGGCATACAGTCACATGGAATGCTGGCACTGTAACCCCTAAGATTTAAAGTTAGGAGTATAGCATTCATCTAGGCGGTATAAGGGAAAGGGAAGGCTCAGAAATAGATGCATGTTATCCAGGAACATTCTGTCTCCTCTCACATAATCAGGGTTTCTAACCGCTGTCAAAGATAAACACAGCTGGACACCCGACACTTTAGCAGATTTTATTCAGTAACGTAGTATTGCAATAAGGGAAGAATTCAGCATAAATTGAAGTCGTCTTCAATTTTTACAAAAGTTCCTGGGTACTTTAGAGGAAAAGTGAGTAAACAGGAGTATCTGAGCAGCTTTCCTCAATCACCATGTAAGGGAAGTTGCAAATAACTAGAAAGCTTGGTCAGGGGGAAACTCATGCCGTTTTGTTAAGCAGTACCTACTGAACTCAACCTCCTACAGTCCAATAGAGACTGGGCCACATTGGCATTAAACTTAGGCACTGACTAGATCAAATGATCAATTCATTTTTCAGTCTTGAATGTCTCAGACAGGCATTTTAGAATGGGCTGTGGCCACCATAAGAATTGTGACCTTGAATTGTTGGAAAATATGTCCAAGTTTTGTTCACGTTCTGCTAGGCCAAGCTTGAGACCTCCTCAAGTAGAGGGCTTAGAGGCATCTGACTAGAGTTTAATTAAGGACAGAATCTCTGTTGCCACACACCAAGAGCACCCTGTTGTAAGGGGTGAGTGGTCCAGTTAAAGGCATGGAAAGAACAAGTCATCAAACTGGAACTCAGGTTCTAAGCCTATCTCTGTTTTCAAATATCAAACTCAAGTCTTACGGCCTTTCGAGCCACCAGTTTCTACATCTATAGAATGAAGGATAAATTCTGTCGTTCTGCAATTAAAATTGTCCATCAGTGCAGGGTTATATAACTGAAAGAAACAGGGTGCCTCTTCATAATAAACTCACAGTTTAGAAAGACATCCCAGATATGTAAATCAATAGAATCTAGCACAAAATGTTAAGTGCTGCAAAATTCTGGGAGCTATTATAGCACGCATTTTCAAAGGACTATTCTTCCTAGGGGTTGAATATACAAATAACTATCCACATTGCCTCTTTTATCTAGCCAGAGACTACTCAAGGCACTGAAATGTTTCCTCTTTTAGTCATCTCTTAGTGATCTTCCTTGAGCCTTTCTGTGTCCTTTAAGACAAGGGAGAAAAGGAAACAATGCCTAGTTGGTAGAATGAGATACCCTATCAGGTCTCAAAATATTTCCTGGTAAATTTCCATATCATAATGCACTTGGAACATTTTTTTCTTGCTGAGTTTTCATCAATGGCCTGCCTGTCACGCCAGGTCTGTTCTTCCACCACCCTTCGGCGTCTTAGAATATGGCCCCTCAGTCATTTTCAATGTCTATGCTTCCTGTATATGGAAAAATATCTCAGTAGAAATTATACAAAAATTTCTACAGTAAAAGGGAAAGAAACTTTGTTGCTTGAATATATCATTTCTCAAAGGTTCAAATGCCTCACTAGACAGAAGAGTTCAAGTTTCATCTGAATTTTACAGAGGCTGTGACCCCTTCCCAATTCTAGATCTCTACTTGTAATTTCCCCTTAACAATTCACCTTGATGCCCTACCTAGACTTCTTTTTCCCCAGAAAACCCTGTTCTATGGACTTTTTTTTTTTCAGAAATCTTACCTTTGAATCTTTCGATTTATTTTAAGCCTTTGAATGTTTTGGCTACATGTATATATATGTACTATGTGCCTAGTGTCTAAGGATGTAAGATCCCTTCGAATAGAGTTATGGATGATTGTGGGCCACCATGTGGGTATTGATATTCAACCTGTGTCCTCTGAAATAATGGATGCTCTTAATTGCTGAGTCATTTCCACAGCCTTGAAACCTCGTCTTTGAATGTTCCACTAGCATCCTTCACATTCCACCACCATGAACTCCCCTATACTAGTACTCTATAATTGTGAGTGTTTCAATATGCTACATGGAAGACAGCCTTTACGGCTTTTAATCTCTTGCATGTGGCATTTTCTTTTATCATTTATATTCTCACCAATTTCCTTCCAAACACACACACACACACACACACACACACACACACACACATGTACATATGAACATATACACATCTACACAAAAATCTGGAAAATATCATTCAAAGTCCTGCTCAAATAGTAGTCCTTGCCCTACTGACCTCTGCCCTTCTAGTTATTTGCCTATACCTCTAGCACAGCATGAAACATAAAAAGCTATCAATATTATTATTTATTCATTTACAGACCTATCTCTGAATAATACCACCAGCTAATTGAGGATGGGGTTGCTGTCTTGCTCATCTCTATAAGCACTTTATTAAGTGCTGAGTAAAACATAGTGATTGTTGCTATTAAGCAGATGAATGAGGGAGTGAAGTAACCTTAGCTAAAAACAAGATGTGGCATTACATAGGCTTGGAAGACATAATGAAGGACATGGACATGTGCTTACTCTACTGTTTGAATAGAACATGTTCTCAGATCAGGCATTAGTAATTGTGTACCTCCTGTATATTAGCTTAAACATGATTTTGAGCCTTCCTGTGACCCAACCTCCATACCAAATAAACCACATTCCCACACCAACTGAAAAGCACCACAGATCTTTGAATGCTAGCAATCTTAGCTAGAGGCTCTAGGTAATTGACACATTTTCAAAGCTCTACGTGGTTCCTGAACCTCAGCCAATACAAAGCCACTGATGTTTGAGGACTCTCAAGGGCTGTGATGTAGCTGTTGCACCATTTCAAGCAAACTACACAAATTCTCTGAAGATGAGAGTAAAGTGATATTAATCTCCACAAATCCAACTATAAAACTAAAGAAAAAAATTACTTTAAAATGCTTGCATAGGTAATGCTACAAACACACACAAAAAATGCTGTGAGAGCCAATATAGTCCATTCTTGATTATCCACCCAAGAGGCAAGCCGGAACGTGATGACCTAAAGGGCATTTCTGTCAGTATAAAAGAGTTTCTTGTAAAAACAGATATTCCCTTTGGATTCCAGTTTGACTTTCCTGAGTATGGAAAGTAAAGAAGATATTCCAGCGAAAGTGATTCTTAGGATGTCTTTTTTTTATTATAATTTCCCCATGTATAGAAAATACTATCTGGATTGAGTAACAGGACTGTGTAGGATACAAAATCGTGGTCTATGAAACCAGAATTAGAAGAGGTAGACGCAAAACATCAAAAAGAAAAACAAAACAAAGAAATGCTGGGCAGTCCTTTAACCAAAAGCACGTTGACGAAGGAATACACATGAGGAACGAAGATAATGAGCAATAAACACCTGTAAGCAGAGGAGATTTGCTATAAGATGTTCTGCTACCTAAGAAATTCAAATTACATCAACTGTAAAATTTCCAGCTTTCCACAAGCAAAGGACTGACATATTCCACAGATGCACTTTATGCTACTGAAAGGCTGAGCCAAGCCTCCCAAAGATTAATCAGGTTGCCTTATCTCTTGGAAAGCTCTCAGCAGGAGCTTGTTCTTCCTGAAAATTCGAAGAACTATTATTTGTCTCCACTGGGCACAGATCATGAAGGGGACAGAACTATTTACTAAGGCTATCCATTCTTTCATTGTTGATGCCTTTCAATAGCACAAAGGTGTCATGATTTATTGACAAACTGGAGATTTTCAAAAGAAGGAACTACAGCTTTATTAAGTGACTTTTTTATTCACCTAGCACAGAATGAAATTGTAACATTAAAACTTTTATTAGACCCATTAAGCTGGAAAGGCTTTGAAAGTTCTTAAGTCTGAAGTTTGGGATTCTAAAAAAATGAATCGGTCCCATTTTTTGTCATGTTCATGAGTCTCTTAATCTGTAATTCTACTTAAAAAGTATTATTCTTTTAAAAAAATCTAAAGGCTAGTCACAGATCTATCACATTGAGCCTTTTGATCCTGTTTCAACTATTTTATCTGCATAATGATAGTTATATATATATGCAATATATAGTTATATATTACTTATATATGCAATATATATTATCCTGTTTCATAGAAATAAAGGAGAATGGCATGATGTAAGCTAAAATCAAATGCTGAGTATAAGCAGGCCATTACCTAAGCTAAAATATCAGCTCTGTAGATGAGTGGTTAGGGTATAAGAAGTGCTCATCCTTTTGTGTCCAAGAATCACAATCCTGTTTGTAAGGTTCTACCCCCATCGGATCAGAACCCGCCCTCCCGTGTTCTTCATGCATTCACCTACACTGGTAATCCAACTAGTTCTACCCATTTCTTCTGTTGATTAGCAAGTCAAACGGATAGTACATCAAATAGGAAAATAAATCTACAAATGATTACCAAATAAGTAATTCCTATAGTAAACATCTCGGAGCCACATCATGGCTGTTAAGAAAAGACACAGACACCAGGCTACTCATTGCATGTGTCCTTACTCACCTTAAAAATGGATGTCATAATTGTCGCTAACTCATAGGATGCTACACTGGTTCACATATTAAAGATGCCTAGGTCAGTTCCTGGTACAAAGCATCTGTAACTGTTGGCCATTATATGAAGCTCTTAACAGGGCCACAAGCAAGTGATGCTGCCCTGGTCTTGGATCACAATGCCATGATGCCCATCCTTTCACTGAGCTAATTTTCCTTCTACTCTATGAGAAGCAGAAACTGTTCCCACGAAAAGAGGTTGGAAACACACCAAAAATGGCAGAAATGGCTCATGGACAATGGGCTCAGACATGACATTTCTGTAAGTGTAAAGGCCCAAAGGAAGGAAGCTCTGTTTGGAGGATGCTAGACTGGTGATCAGGAAGTACTGCTTGTTTTCTTCCTGTTGTCCTGACTTCAATAGCCAACCTCCCATCTGTTCCTCAAATGAGTAATTGTAAATACATTGATTGAAAAATAATGTGGTTAGAAAAGCTTGGGCCAAAGCATTTTTGAGGGTTTACTCAGCACATATCTTAGAGAACAATAAAGCAGAAATGACCTTCTCTTCATTTATATCAAATAGAAATGCCTAAAGGTAACTTACCTTGAACAGATAACTTCTTTACAAAGTACTAAAGTCACCGACACCATCCAAAATATCCATATTCATTCCCTCTAAGCTGATAAGAGCTCAGTGTGTCTTTCCTGACATATTTTTAAACTTTATTCACTTTACATCACTATCACAGCCCCCTGCTCGTCCTCTCCCCCAGTCCCACCTTTACAATCCCTCCTCACATAACCCCCTTCCCTTCTCCTCAGAGAAAGGGAAGCCTGCCTCGGGTACCAACCCACCCTGGGACATCCAGTTGCTGCAGGACTAAGTGCATTCTCTCCCACTGAGGCCCAACCAGGAAGTCCAGTTAGGGGAATGGGATTCAATGGCAGACAAGAGAGTCAGAGACAGCCTCCCATCCAATTGTTAGGGGTCCCACATGAAGACTAAGCTGCACACCTGCTACAAATGTGTAGGGGGCCTAAGTCAAGCCCCTACATGTCCTTTGGTTGGTGGTTCAGTCTCTGTGAGCACCAATGGGCTCAGGTTAGTTGACTTTAGGTCTTCTTGTGATGTCTTTGACTTCACTGGCTTGCTCAATTCTCTCCTCAACTCTTTCATAATACACCACCTTGATGTTTGGCTGTGGGTCTCTGCATCTGTTTCCATCAATAGCTGGATGAAGCCTCTCAGGAGACAGTTGTGTTAGGCTCATACTTGCAGACATGGCAAAGTATCATTAATAGATTCAGGGATTGGCTCTCTTTCATGGACTGTGTCTCAAATTGAGCCAGTCATTGGTTGGCTGTTCCTTCAATCTCTACTCTACCTTTATCCCTGTGCATCATGCAAGTAGGACAAATTTGGGATTGAAGGTTTCTAACATATATTTAAATCCTCCTAGACTATAGTACAAAATAATAGTGCCTAGAAATTAGAAGCAAAGCTCGGTTTGCAATCTTGCATTTGTTTGGCTTAAGCTGCGGCATATTAGAAATTAGAAAAATATCCAGGTGTGGTGGTACAAACCTTTAATCCCAGCACTCTGCACCTGAGGAAAGCATATTTATCTGAGTTTGAGGCCAGCCTACTTTACAGAGAGTGTTCCAAGACATCCAGGGCTGTTACACGGAGAAATTCTGTATCAAAAAAATTTAATCAATTAAAAGGAATTTAGGAGGAACTAAATTAGAATGTAAATCCATCCATGTTCCCTTCCATATTCTCCCTGTGACTACAGACCAAACACTCAGATCGCTGACAAACAGCTGGATGGACCCAGTCATCTGCAGTCATCTGGCTGTATTAACCTGACCAGGGGTGGGGAGGGAATAAAATTAGAAAGCAAAGAACACTTATTAGAGAACATGTAGGAGATCATTTTGTAGGAGATAAAAAATGGATTATTTTGTGGTTTAAAAAGAACAGATACAAAGATGTGTTATTGACTTAGCCCTCAAAGATCTGAAGCCAATGTCCTCCAGAGTATAGCTTCTCTCAGTTGTTTTATTTTATTCTGTTTGTCTGAGCCTTGGCTCTTGCTTTGCAGACTAGAGTCATTTCCTATTCACTATCCTCCTGCCTGAGACTCCTGAGTGCTAGAATTACAAATGAACACCATTATGCCTGGACTATTCCTACCCAGCAGATTTTCAGAAATCTATAGTCTGGTAGCCATCTTTTTTCTTAATGCAGAGCGAGACAAGGGGTCTGAAAATATCTTCTTTTGGTTTCTATAATGCAAACCTTACAATTCAGTTTCCATGGTGGCATTGATCAGCTCTCTGAAATCGAGCTACAATCTCTGTGTATCTGTAAAATTACAATGTCTGTTAGTATCTATTTCATTGAGCTGCTATAAAAATTAAATAAGATACTATGAACATGATTAGCAGAGTATCTGATAACAAGAAATATGCTCAATAAGCGGTAGCTATTTTTGCTTATGATAATGCTTAAATTTCTTTAAAGGCACCAATATTAAACTACTATTATTATGTTCACCAACATATTCATAAATTAAAAGAAGGGAGACACAAAATTGGGACTGTCGCTGAACATTCTATATGTTTTATCGCTATATCTATATGTGTTACTTCCTCTCAGTTTAACAAATGAAGAAAGGGGAAAAATAAAAAATAGGGGGCAAAGACAACATTCTTGACCCTTTGATTCCCCATAGCCTCTAATAAACTATTTAGAGCTTTAGGGATCTGATTTCTATTCCTAGCATCTATATATTTTGCTCTCAGGGTGTTCAAACATGAAATTATCAAAATATTCCCATATATTATTTACTCTCATGACCTCACCCAATATGTAATTTAGATATAAAAAATGTGTTTGATGGGGATCTATTGAAAGGGAAGAATATTCAGCTATTCTAATTAGTATTGTTCAAAATAAAACCTATCATTCTATTCCAGATACTTTCCCCTTGTATTGTTGGTTTGAAGATGAAATAAATCTATATCCATAAACAGAATGGTTTGCCCAAGGTTATACAGCTAATAAAATAATAAAAGCAAGCAGGGCTAGAGCCCAAGTTTCCAAACACCCTATCCAGAAATCTTTCTTCTCCATCAGACTACTGCATACCCATAAAGCAAGGAGTTATTTTCTTAAGGACCGTGAAAGATTCCGACTTTAGGGGAAAGTCTGAGTGGTAATGAATAACCAGTTCCTCGAACTAATATTTGCCCTTGATGGAGCACTTGTTAAGTGCCAGGCTCTGCAAAAAGCCTCCAAAGTGCATCACCTCCTTCCATCCTCAGAGTAGTTTTAGCAGAGAGGGACTGCCATGGTCCTTCTTTTACAGATGAGAAGGTAGAGGCATGGAAGGTTAAGCGATTTGCTTTCCCATCATCCCCTTCGGAAGTGGTGGTGCTAGCAGTGTGCATTCTGCTTCCTCTTCTGTTTAAAATGTTCTTCCTAGCGCTCCACACTGACAGCCACCTTCAGCTCTTCTATTCACAAGGAAGAGGTGTTATTTTTAAAGCTGCTTTGAGGCAGAAAGATAAGTGGTACTCTCTCAGTTCCTCAGACTGATAGAAGAGAGAGAGGTACACAAAGAAAGCACATCTTGCCTAATATGAAAACCAGAAATTTGCAACTCTGGATGAGACATGGAGTGTAGTAGAGAGGACTTGGATAGGGGGACATTCTCTCTCCTCACACCCTGGTCGCCAGTCACAACTGGTTCTTAACCAAATTGAAATGTGAAATCACAGTTGTCAATTTTTTAGCTTTTTCCACTCTTGAGATTCTAGCCACATTCCCACTTACCCACATCTGTCACCCAAACTGCCCTGTTTCCTTTTATGAAGATCTCTACCAGACAGCTGGAGCCACATCCAAGTGCTTATGGCTAAGGAAGACACTGGTCCCTATCACACTGTCATTATCTTTCTTAAGAAGTACCTGACTGCTCATCCAGAGAACCCAAGTTTGATTCCTATGACCCCCATGGTGACTAACAACCTCTGTAACTCCTGCTACAGAGGATGCGACACCTTCTTCTGGCCTCCATGGGTACTGTACATTTGTGGTACTCTGATATAAACGCAGGTCAAACACCCACACACATACAATATTAAAAAACATTTTTTGAAAAGAAGCACCTTCTAGGCCTTTACCTTTAAGCATCTAAAGAAGAAGCAGGGCCAGTTAGGAGAGAGCCAGCCAGGGAAGTGCTGTCATAGCTAACTCACTAATTATTGAAATTGACCATTTTCATTTTCTTGCCTTCATATATCCTCTCCTGAGGATACCAATCGGTACAAATCACCCTAAAGACAGGAAAGGTGAAGCTCTAAGTGAACACTTAGGCTGGGAAAGGGAAAAATCAGTCCATTATTTTAAGATCTCTTGAGATGCTGTAAATACACAGGCAACTCAGAACAAAGATCCCTTTTTTCCCCCTTACATTATTTATGGGCCATCTAAAAATTACATTCCCGTTCTCTTTCCAGCACTGAGAGAGAAACATGCATATTCATGATCTGATAAATATTTAAGTGGGATTTATTTAAATGAGAGAGACCATTTACAAACATTCCCTGGCTCTCAGATCTTATCCTGGGCACACAGAGGGAGGATAAATCCCACTGGTGGATTCAAGACCTCCGCTGGCCACCTGTCCCCCCAAACTTGGAGCTTTCCCTTGAGAACTGATGAATGCCACCCGCAATATTTTAAGGGAGCCTTCTGCACCAGCCCCCTCCAGTCCTGCCTTCCTGTTGTGACTCCTGCTTCCATGTCTTAGTATCCATCATTAGCAAAATTTTGTGATTGGAAGTTTATATCTGGGCAGCAAGTCCAGTCATAGCTTTCTTTGCCTGTGCCTTTCCTCAGGTCCCACAGCAACACCCACCACTAACAGTCACCCTGCCTATGGGTGTATAACTTCACACTCTAGAAGAATGGTTATAAGTTATACCTGGTAACTTAGACTACTTGTCTACTAAACAACTATCTATACCTATCACCCAAGGTGAAAGAAAGAACTGACTCCTGAGTGCTGTCCTCTGCTCTCCACACATGTATCATGGCATGTGAACACCTGCACTTATACACATACAAACGCAATAACACATGTGCACACAAATAATAACCATTCTAAAGAATTGTTTATTTGAATAGTTATTAATTAAATATAATAATATTTAAATACGTTAAAGAAAGCAAAGAAAAAGCGAGTTGTCAATGCCCTGTTTACCAAGGATTTTATACATACAGCGCTTTCATGACCTCCTTACAATCGAGTTAGACCAATAGCAGACAGAGTCTCAAGTGGAGGGATTGAAACACCAACTCAGACACAAAACCTTTGATTTCCAGAGTATTGTAGGACTGGAGTCTGACAGAATCATCCTCAGAGGGACCAGAAGACTTTATCCAACAACAGATGGGAGCAGATGCAGAGTCCCACATCTAAACATTAGGCAGAGCTCAGGGAGTCCTGAACGTGAGAGAGAGGAAAGATCAGAGGAACTGAAGGGGTCAGGAACACCAGGAAAACACAGAATCAACTGACTGGGATTCATGGGGTTTCACAGAGATCAAGGATTCTTAGGGGTCTGACCTAGGTCTTCCACATATACGTTATGGCTAAATAGCTTAGGGTGGTTATGGAATTCCTAACAGTGGGAGCAGAGGCCATCTCTGACTTGTTTGCTTGCTTGTGGTCCCTTTCCCCCCTACTGGGTTGCCTCATCCAGCCTTCATGTGATAGTATGTGCCTGGTCTTATTTATTGTAGCTCATTATATCCCGTTTGGTTGTTGTCCCTGGGAGGCATGCTCTTGTCAGAAAGGAGGAGAAGGGACATGTATCTGGGGACAGGAAAAGTGGAGAAGAGAGATTGAGGGAGGGGGAGGAGGGGAAACTGCAGTCTGGTTGTAATATATGAGAGAAGCATACAAAATTTTAAAAATAAAATAGAAAAATGAAACAGTAAAAAGTGAATCATTTTCCCAGAATTAAAGATTTAAAAAAAGTATCAGGAAGATGTTTGCCCCCCCCAAAAAAATCATACAGTATGTAAGTTGCAGACTAGAGACTTGAACACATGTCTGACTCTAAGATCTGGGATCTCAGACTACGTCTGGGAGTGCTACCTCTGAGAATGCCAATGCTAATGTATGGACAACTTCACTGCAGGGGTGGAGCAGCAACACCTCTACATTGCTGTTGCAAAAGAGATATTCTTTCCATGAGACAAGACCTGAACTTTCCATTCTAGTTTGCATTCTTAGGTACCACCTAGACATGGTTGTAGCACAGTTCCTTCTTTCCCAAAAGAAATTGATCTACTCTGTGTCCCATGTCTGCAGCTTATAAAATGATCATTGTACTGACCTACCAAATTAGTCTGGGACAGGGAATTGCATGCGTGTTAATATCTCAAGGTGCAACTCATTCCAGTAATATACATGTTTTGGGAGAAGTTTCTCATTAATTCAGGGACACTGTACATCGCTAGGATTGCAAATAGTCAGCCAGGCCAGTGAAAGAAAGAGCTCTGAGTTTCTCGGGTTAACTAGATTGTACTACCTAAGTGGCTATCTACACTACCCAATTTCGACTTGCCAGATTAAAATGCAGATAATCCGATAAAATTTTATTTTCAGATAAACAAAAAGACCTATTCTTATATTGTGAGTACAACGTAAATTGAAGTTTGAATTTATTTAGCGTTGTCTGTTTGCTACTATACCTGGCAAGCCAAATTTAATTCAAAGTCCTATTCTAAGGAGAATCACCATCCAGAAGTGACTTTGGCTATCTGTTTGCTTGGGATATTTGCCAGTGACGAATTCCAAAGCACAGGGCTGAAGGACTGAGGGCTGTGAGGGAGGAAGGGAGAGAGGACAAAGAAAATGATCACATTATAAAACTGGTCCTGATCACCTCTCTATGACAAAAAAAAAGTAATGTCATTAAACCATTATACACACACAACTAGCTTTATCTGCCTCTCACCACCAACCTTCCAGTTGGTATGCTGTTTTCCCCTACCATTTCCTGCCCACTGACAGATGAAAACACTTGCAGAAGTGGCGTTGCCAGGCTCTGTGTTCTCAGGCAGTGAACTGGGCCTCAGAAGGCCCATCACGAGCAAACAGCAAGGCACGAGGCAGGGTGCAGCCAACCCACTGCACAGACATCAGAGCTGCCGGAATGTAATTAAGTGCCAAGCACAGACCCCAAGAGTGACAGTGGGAAATGTTCCATGACCAAAATACATACACACACACGCGCACACACACACACACACACACACACACACACACAGAGAGAGAGAGAGAGACAGAGACAGAGAGACAGAGAGAAAAGAGACAGAGAGAGAGACAGAGAGAGACAGAGAGGCAAGCACTCACACACACAGACAGACAAATAGATAGATATGGGAAATGGAGTAGAGAATGCTTACAAGCCTAGTTAACAATTTGTACAACATCAAAATTTAACATGTTGCCAGTATCAGGCCACTTTGTAGATTCACACTACAGAAGCCAAGCTGCGCTCAGAGGAAGGGAATATTCTACATTCTTGCTAGTTAGGCTAGTGCAGTGGCCGAGGCACCTACCAAGATGATGAAATTGAGAAAATGACAAAATTAGAACAGCGAAAGGGGGCCGGCTCACATGCAAGACGATTACAGAGAGCAAGGAGTATGAACTCCAGAAGTGGCTCCATTGAATGGTAATCAGAATGGTGATGATCGTGACAGAAATAGCAGACCTTACTGAGAGCTTGTTATGTGCCCGGAACTGCACTCTGTACTTTACACGAATTGACTCACTTAATCCTGACAACAACCCTGTGAGGCTTGTCACCAACATTTTATAAGGTGCAGAAAGATTACATAACTTGCCTAGAGTCACGCATTTATTGAATGATGAATCAGAAAAATCAAATCTAGGCAGTCAGGTGCCAAAGCCCACGTGTTTAACTACTAGGCTCTACCAGTGCTCTAATCTGGTCTCTTCTTTGTTTGTTCACCTGTTTCTTTGTTTTTGTTTCTGTTTCTTTGGGGGGTTTTTTGTAATTTTTTTTGTCTCAGACAGGGTCTTGCCAAACTAGCCCCTAGCTTGCTCTGTAGACCAGGCAGGCTAACCTTGACCTTGAAGTAGTTGTTTGCTTTCCAGGTGCTAGAATCCGTCTGTTCTTGAATAGACTTTCTCAAACATTGAAAATAATTGTGAAACCCTTTCAAACACCTAAGCCTTCTTAGCACAAGGATACCCACTTGTCAAATGGGCAAATGTACTTTATAGACCCACAACACAGGGAGCCTTTGAAGCCTTTGAAACCTCACATGCTCTCAATGGATTAACAACCACTGGCTCTCTTGTCAGGATAGCAGAACTACGTTTTTATTTTAGGGGTTGACTTTGGTCCTTGTAAGACAAACGGAAGCATACATATCTGGTGGTTCATTGAATTTTTCTGAAAGATCCTTGACAACATGTGAGTCTTCCAATACCTTAGTTTGTAATCCTCGAGGTTCCTTGTGAATAGCATCCCACCTCTATGAGGCTGTCCTCATTTTCCCTGGTGGAATCTATTCATTTCTTTTAGACCCCAACTCTGCCTTTTCACCATTCTGTCCAAAGCATATCTGTATCTTCTACAACAATATAAGAATGCTGAGGGAAAGATCATTTCCTCCTGTTTATATCTGGCAGATTCTTCCACAAGACACCCAAATATTTATCAAACAAATGAAGGGATTCCAACTTGACATTTTTACACATAACACAAGGGTACTTGTCCTAAGATAACACAATCGTTCATAAGCTATGGATTCACACCCAACCCAGTGTTCTATCTACTATCAGAGAACGTATTTCTGGAGAATGTAAATGAGTCTTTCCCAGTCTTCCCTTTCTTTTTCTTGTCATACATATGCTTTTACCCCAAGAACCTCCTGTTTGAATGCGTTCATGGTTTATTTGGAAAATTCTGATTCCTCTTCCCACAACGTATTTCTTTCCCTTGAGAGCACATCTTTTAAAAATTGGACAGCCCAAGAACAGATTATTGCTATTGTTGTAAAAAAAAAACTTCTATTGGGTAATATTTCTGTAGAAACTGGAATTTCAACTCCTATGTCTAGTGTGTCAAGTGTGTTGTGACTTGGTAACTACTAGCTTTTCGGCACAAAGATAGAAAACAAGGAGAAAAAAAAGGTGAAACCGGAAAAAGGTGTGGGAGTCTGAGGATGGAGGCCCTGCCATGCTACAGCAAACAACTGAGTCCAAATCCTACTGTATACAATGGGTTTCCTCCCTGAAACAGAGCCGATGCACATTGATACTAGGCTTAAATGTGCCTCTAGTAGAAAGCCTGAGAGAGAGATCTTAACATCACACTACTGACTGGGTGCTCTTGAGCAGTGACAAGAAAGATTCTGGTCTGTACAGAAAAGACCTGACCTTTGAAATGAACTCACAGAACCCATGGTCACATCCCAACTCTGATAATTATCAGTCACAACTTTGCTAATTATTAAAAATGTAATGTTCACACTGCTGCTTAGCGTTATTGGGCTTGTTTGCCTGTCTGACAACAGAATCAGTAATTCCTACTCTTCTGAGTTTTGTGAAAGTATGATAATGAGGCAGGTGAGATAATTGTCTGGGCATAGACACACACACACACGCTAAGTGATTGCAAGGAGCAGATACAGTTCACACTCTTTGAAACAGTGATCTCTGAAGTCTCTCCAAGCTTTGAAGTTCAAGCTCTGACCCCGGCTAAGAAAGGTCAGTGGTCAGTTTTGAATACATAGGAAGGTCCTTACAGCACGCTGCAGGTTTCATAACTAAGCAGTGTTTCAGTCATCATGAATAGCTCTGATTTCCACATAAAGCTGCCTTTGAAAGATCCCTTCCCACCAAACAATGGATGCTTCCAGATCCTTAATTCAGGACCATGAGACCATGGATATTTCTTTGTCTCAAAATAAGTAAGTCATTTAAATAAACCAGAGGATTTAGGGTTTAGGTATTGGCTCAAATGTTGTTCCTATCCATGTGTTGGCTTTACTTCAGGGGAATAGAAGATATAAAAGAGCTTGCAGATGGGAGTACAGAGATGTGCAAGATGAAGAGGACAGAGAGGGGCTGGTAAAGGGAAAGAGATGGGAGGAGAGTATTCCAATTCATTCAGATAGCATCGTGTCCAGCCCTGGTAGAGTCGCACAACAACCTCTTGTCTTTCCCAGTACTTTAATCCACCACAGATTTCTCTATGACCCAAGTTTCCTTCTACATCAACAATGCATGGAGACCTGGCATTCCACCACATGGCTGAAGAATTTTTCAAGGCCCTAAAGTATGTCCTTATATTACTGAAAAGGGGTACAATTTTGCTCAGCCCGATGCAATATTATTATTTATGTTTTGCTTTATATTTACTCCATGGAAATCACAAAGTCCTGTCAGAAGCATACTGCTATGCTATTTAATGGATCAAGGCACTCTATTTCCCACTGGGCCAAAAACTGAAACTTTGCAAGATTGCAGGTCCTTGTAACTCCATCTTTCAACGGAAGGAAAAACATCACCCAGGAGATCAGGAGTTTTCTTCACTTCACAACCAAGTGGCATAATCCCAAAGAATAAAGCTCCCTGAGCAAAACAATCATCACCAGCTTGATTCCCAATCAGAGTGCACTCCTGAGCTAATCTTGAAAACACAGGCCAGGGTTGTAGATGTTCAAATCCAAGCATGTCTTAGCCATTTCCTCTTTACACTGTGGTTTTACTTTATTTCTTGTCCAACTGTTGCCCCATACAGAGGATGCCCCATCTTTTGTGCTTTTCAGTGGAGCTGTTGAATCAATTCTATGGCAAAAAGCCAAATTAAAAACGCGCACTTCTTTTTATTAAAAATAAGGCAGCTGAGGATTAGTCCATCAAAATTCTCAAGAAATGAACTGTTCTAATTAAGAATCTTCTAATGAATGCTTCAGCTGAAATGAAAAGGATGCTGAAATAATTCCTTAAATTTGGACTACTTTTGACAATTTTATTTCCTGATGTATCTTGCTCTGTGCTCTACACATAAAGACCACGGTCTCTTGCATGGGCCTTGAGTTACCGTTTTGAACATGTATTTTCGAGGTCCAGGATTACAAGTGAAAGGAGGTATAGCTAAAACTTGAACTAAACTCAGGACACAGCATGGAAAAGTATCCAGTTTCTCAGGTTTATAATTTGTTACTTCTTTTAATAAGTCAATGGCATGGTGTGTTAGTTCTTTTCTATTACTGTGATAAAACACCATGACAAGGGTAGTTTCAGAAGGAAGGGTTTATTTGGGCTATGGTTACAGAGGGGTAAGAGTCCATCATAGCAGGGAAGTGCGGCAAGCATCAAGCAGAGACAACGTGTACAGCTGAGAGCTCTCATCTCTAACCACAAGCAGGAAACAGAGAGTAAACTGGCATTGCCATGATGTTTGAAACCTCAAAAACCTCCCTCCCTCAACATAATTCCACAGCTCCACAACCTACCCAAACAGGACCACCAACTCAGACACTCAAATACCCAGAAACAAATATTTACACATCGGAGCTCTGGGAAATGATCTCAATCAAACCACCACACATGGAAAGGGAACAGTATTGTTAATGAAGGTTCTGATTACATAAAATGCAATACCTCTCACATTTTCATACATTTAATGCAGGAGATAAATTTCTGATTCATAAACTGAGGCAGAAAGATGCCAAAGAACTCGTCCAGTGATGATATTAATCAAGCTTCTGAAACTCCAGTCTACTGATTGTTCCGTACACCACACTGTGATCTATGTCACCTCTTCACTTACTACATTTCTGTTGACTTCCAGGCCACACTGGCTGGGCTCAGCTAATCTCACCACAGTAGGAATAATATCTGAATATGTACTCAGCTTTAGTAGCACTAAGAATAGCTTAGGTGAAAGTCACGGGTTAGATAATAATGGTTGCCATAATAATGTCCTTAAGCTCCCCAGTTGAGAGCCATTTATTTTGCATAATATGATCTTTGCATACTAAATGCTTGTTTGCATCTTTCTTTTGAGGACACTTGTTTATGGGATAAATTTTTTCAGAAAGGTTCTAATGTCTTCCAACAATATACTGATAGACTTCTAAAGAATAATATTTATAAAGCAGTCAAATATGTGTTCTGAGATTGTGTAGTCTTTAGATAATTAAAAAGTAGAAATTTCCACTGTTTATTTATTTATTCACTTTACATCCCAATCCTTGTCCCCTTCTTCCTGATTGTCCCTCACACAGTCGCCCCCCTCCCCATCGTCCTCCTCTTCTCCTCTGAGAGGGTGGAGGTTCCCCTTGGGTATCCTCCCATTATGGCACATCAAGTCTCTGCAAGGCTAGGCACATCTTCTCCTACTGAGACCAGATAAAGCAGTCATGGAGACTGAGCTATACATCTGCTATATACGTGCTGGGGTCTGGGTCCAGCCCATGTATGCTCTATGACTCAGACTTTGAGAGCTCCCAAGGGTCCATATTAGTTGACTCTGTTGGTGTTCTTGTGGAGTTGCTATCCCTTCCAGGGCCCTCAATCTTTCCCCCAACTCTTTCATGAGACTTCCTGAGGAGTTCAGTCCAATGTAGGGTTCCAGCTGTTTGTTAAATTACCCTTTCAAGTTGATAAAAGCCAGGACCCTCTGTCACAAAAGTTGGTCCTGAAGTTCACTTATACCACCAGGGTACCTTAACACAGGCCACATACCACTATTCCCTGTGGTATTTTAGAATGCATACCTATCGCCAGCAAGCCCTGGAAGCGTTTTACAAACCTGCTTTCTCAGATTGATATCTAACATACTGAAAATTGCCCACCCTGAAAAATTTAAGCGATCAATATAAAGATCAACTCATATAATTTTATTCCTGGGATGGAGGGCATTAAGATCCCAGAGAATGGAAGCTGCTTCGATCAACAATTTCATAATCACCTACTCTGTAGACAGCAGCATATCCTCGGTTGGAAGTTGAGTTGGCATAGAGACATGAAAGGTGCAGAAGAGTTCAATGTTGGTAATTGTAGAAGGTAGTCACCCATATATATAAATATTTCTTAAACTCTGACATACATTACAAACATCTGGCAATTGGCTTAAACTCAAACTCTGCTTCAGTAGGTCTAGAGGAAGTTCCCCAACAATCTATATTTTCACAAGTTTCCAGGTAGTACTAGTGATATTTGTCCACGGGACGGACTTTGAGGCACAGATATTATTTAGAATTTGTGGCTGTCTTAAGATGTAAAAGAAAGAGTTTAGACTATGTATGAGAAGAAATCAAACAAAAGGATCTGGAGTGAAGTGTAATATAGTGCTGTCTCCCTGTGTACCCCTTCCCTTTCATTACCTACACAGGTCATCTGTCCATGCTTCCCAGTCACAGAAGAAATCGACCTGATGCCTGGGAAACACTCACATTTTCTTACCACAATTGTATATGCTGGAGTCATTCCGAGTGGAAACATCTGCTTCCTTCCTTTCTTGAAAACGAAAAGGGCTTCTGTTTTGGAGTCAGCCAGGGACATCAAAAGGGGCACCTCTCTTATCACTTCAAAAGATAGATTTCTCAGAGTCATATTCTCAGGGGAACAATGTTGGAATCACTTGGTATATTAAGAAGAATGGACATGAAAGGGTCACACTATATGCACACACACACACACACACACACACACACACACACACACACACACACACACACACACACACACACTTCAGTTTCCTGAAGTGACACCTAAGAATTTAAACTCTTGAGTGCCTCAGATTATTGGGCATTTCTGATGTATGCCGTATCAGAGAACTCCTCATATAATGGAAAACACAGTGAACAAGATCTCTAAAGATGATCTCACTTCTCTTATGGGACCTGTAGTCGCCCTTTCCTGGGTGTACAGATCACTGAGCCTCATGAGACTAGGATAGGGAAGCAGGTTCTTCCATCCTCCAGTTTCCCACAGGATTCCTCAACCCCACACCATGACTCTGTGCCTGGAATATACCTCAGGCTGTTAACGCACATGATTCTAAGTGCTCACCAAGTTCTACTCAGTAAGGAAAAGATTTGTATTTAAAGGACGCTTTTACTCTAGTTTCTTTCTGTGGGTTTTGTTTTTGCTTTCTGATTGCTTGGTTTGGCTTGGTTTGGTTTCTTCTGCTTTTTTTTATTGGTTAATTGTTTGTTCATTTGTTTTATCACTAATGCTTCCTTATGGCACAGTGGAGGTACTTCAAAGCCTTCACAGCTGTTGATATGATGTGTGCATGAGCATGCATGTGTGTGTGCGTGCGTGCTTCTGTGTGTGTGTGTGTGTGTGTGTGTGTGTGTGTGTGTGTGTGTGTGTGTGTGTGTTGAGACAGAGTATTGCTCTGTAGCCTAGTCCACTATGAAAATCACTAAGTAGTGCAGGTTAGATTTAAAAAAAAACATCATGGCAACCCATCAGTCCTTAATTTTGTAATTGTGGTGATATTATAACTTATATTGAAATAATAAGAATTCAAAATATGATGAGGAAAGTAACTGCAAGTGCCATTCATTAGAAAGATGACTAGATACAAAGTTTGGAACTCTCCTCTCATAGCACTAAACACTGTTCCACTCTCATCTTCTATTTCTTTTTTTTTTTTTTCATTTTTCTTTTTTTTCCTTTTTTTTTATTATTATTATTATTAACTTGAGTATTTCTTATATACATTTCGAGTGTTATTCCCTTTCCCGGTTTCCGGGCAAACATCCCCCTCCCCCCTCCCCTTCCTTATGGGTGTTCCCCTCCCAACCCTCCCCCCATTGCTGCCCTCTCCCAACAGTCTAGTTCACTAGGGTTCAGTCTTAGCAGGACCAGGGCTTCCTTCCACTGGTGCTCTTACTAGGATATTCATTTGCAACCCACGAGGTCAGAGTCCAGGGTCAGTCCATGTATAGTCTTTGGGTAGTGGCTTAGTCCCTGGAAGCTCTGGTTGGTTGGCATTGCTGTACATATGGGGTCTCGAGCTCCTTCAAGCTCTTCCAGTTCTTTTCTCTGATTCCTTCAACAGGGTCCTGTTCTCAGTTCAGTGGTTTCCTGCTGGCATACGCCTCTGTATTTGCTGTATTCTGGCTGTGTCTCTCAGGAGCAATCTGCATTCACATTTTGATCATCCGTCTTGAGTTTCATTTGTTCTAGGCATCTAGGGTAATTCAAGCATTTGGGCTAATAGCCACTTATCAATGAGTACATACCATGTATGTCTTTCTGTGATTGGGTTAGCTCACTCAGGATGATAGTTTCCAGTTCCAACCATTTGCCTCTAATTTCACAAAGTCATTGTTTTTGATAGCTGAGTAATATTCCATTGTGTAGATGTACCACATTTTCTGTATCCATTCCTCTGTTGAAGGGCATCTGGGTTCTTTCCAGCTTCTGGCTATTATAAATAAGGCTGCGATGGGAATATAGTGGAGCACGTGTCTTTTTTATATGTTGGGGCATCTTTTGGGTATATGCCCAGGAGAGGTATAAGCTGATCCTCAGGCAGTTCAATGTCCAATTTTTCTAGTTGGGAAAACGCTTCTAGCTTGGAGATGAAATGCAGTCTTTTCATGGGTTGACAGCCATGAGTCTGCCTGTTTTCAAGTTTTGTTTTGTTACCAACTTATGGCAAATACATATATTGTGTCTCCTGAAATAGTGACCACATATCATGCCTGTTCTCATCATGGGCTCCTCAAAAATAATTCTGCATATATTGAGTGCACAAAGTAAACAGATTTCATTGTGACATTTCTATGCATGTAGATAATAGGCTCCAATCATATAGTCCTCCGCTTGGTACCCTGTTTTCCTCTTCCAAATCTGTTGGCAGCCTTCCTTTTATAACTTGCATCATTGAGTGTAAATCCTTTGTGTTTTTCTTTGTCTGTACCTCAAATGAAAGGCAGTCTGGCACTGCAATAGGTAAGAGTCATTGGAATCTGTACCTGGAAAGAGCGCTAACAGATTACGGTGCTGATGGAAGGTGCTGCTTGGTAAGGGAGGGCAGATGGAAGGTGAGGCATGGTGAGGGAGGGAGAGTAGAAAAACGAACTCGCTGAGGGTTAAAGGTAACAGGCAGAGAAATGAGAAGAAGTGAAAGAAAAACCTCGAAAGAAGACATTGGATATTAAAATAATTAGCACTAACACTAACAATAAATAATGTTTATATAACATTGTATGCCTTGTAAGCCTCGCTGGAAGCACTTCACACACATAAATTCATTTAAATCTCTGCACTAACTCTATGAAGTTGATGCATCTCACTGTTAGCATTGTACTTTAAGCACCTCAGACAATGAAGGCTCAGATCGCTTATATTAGCATACAGAGTAATAGGTTCCCTGATGATATACTGCATTCCTACTGATCTTCCCCTTCCGCTCCCCACTCCCATCCCCTTGTCCCTCCCTTGATCCCCAAAGAAGAACATAGAGTTAAGTCAAAATTTTGTATTCGTAAAGCAGAGTCAATGGAAGAAGCAAAAGGATGATCACCAGACTTCTAGGTTACGTAATCAATAATCCTTTTTTTTTTTCAAGTCAGTTTAAGTCGGGTTCCTGTCTCCTATAACCAAAGGAGTTCTAAGTTAAGTGAAATGTTCGAGTTCATGTAATCTTGACAACTCAATGCATTAGGCTCTGCTATTATTATTCCTGGTTTGAAAATGAAGAAACTAGGGCATGGAGAGGTTAAGTAACTTACCCTGAGTCATGCAGCTAATAAGTAGCAGAACTGTGAGCTGAACTCCTGCAGCCTGACTTGAGACTGTATATGTACGGCAAGTGTACTAAGGGTATTTAGTGACAAAATAGATCATTCCACCAGTGAATAGTGGAAAGCAAAGGTAGCTTCGTTCTAGACTCTGCTTTAATGAGTAACCTGGCAAGCATGTAACTACCCTTTCATATTTCACTACATAGCAACGTTGAGCTTTTACTTGGAGCTTCCTTTTCAATGGAAAACCAGGATTCCTGACTGTATGCAGCTTACACTCTCCAGCAAGGAATCCCCTACTGAAACCGAGGCTCGTGCCAGGATTTCCTGTATCCCATGATGCTCCATTCCAGGCTGGTGGTGTAACACAGTGGTGGAAGAATAACTTACCTAGTTTGTACAAAGCCTAGAGTTTAATCTTCAGCATCACACACACACACACACACACACACACACACACACACACACACACAATTTTTCTTCTGAAGGAAGAAAGTTGCTTTCAAACAGGAAAAAGACACGATGAAGACATCTCTGTCACTGATGCTGGAAATATTTATTAGAACAGCAAAACAGCAGCATGACACCCTGGGAAGTATCATACTAAGATGTTCAAAGCCAGCATCAATTGAGCAAAGCCTACTTTTGATCCCTCCATGCCTGCAGCCTCTCCCCTCAGAGGCTCATAGCATCTTGGAGGCTTTCAGACAATCCCTGTGAGCTCTGCTCCTTCCACAAGTGTCCTACAGTTAACTGCGGTAGATTCGCTGCAGAATGTGAGAATGTTTTTAATGCTTTTGTTGTTGTTGTTTTAAGGTGCAGAAAGCCCATCTGCTGGGGGATAAATGTTAGCCAAAGAACAATCATTTATCCCATCAGAGATCAAATTGTTAAAGGTTACAAATGGCTTTTCCTTGATTTTAAAACTATTAAGTGGCTCTCCTGATAATTCTCAGCTGATTCATATCAGTCAGTCCCTGTTTGGAAATAAATAACATTAAAACTGTTATGCCAAGTAATTTTATATTAAAACAAAATTGGGATGTACTTCACTGAAGAAGCAAACAGTAATTTTTTTGTCAGTCTTTGTGAATGGCCCTTGTTCCTCATTCATTAAAGGCTTAACAATTCTTAGAGGTTAAATAATTAAAAGTAGAAGGGAGTTGTGGAGATTTTTTTTTAAATCAATCTTTGCTTGTAGTGCCGTTCCAAGATATGTCCTGCGTGACACAGTAGATCTTCTCCATATGACTCCTTAATAACAAGCATTCTGCATTTTTTATAATTATGTGTGCTGCCAACAGTGTATGGTTGGATTTATTGTGCACGGAAGCCCCAGATTGAGAGTTATGCCTTTCACACTCTATTATAATGAATGGCATGGAAGGGTTCTTTGTGTCACTGGATGCTGAGTTGGATATTTAAATAGCATACCCCGGAAATGTTCTGCGTGCTGAGAGAGGGGCATCGTCTAAAGTACACTGTGATTTAAGTAGCGTGGCCCATAGCTGTAATGCAGCTCATTGACTGGGGATTGGGATCTATAAAAGAGGAAGGAAGAATCATTCCAATAAAACCCCAGTTGATTAGGAGCACATTTGGGAGAAATAGTGATTGGTTCTAATTTTTTTTACATGCAGGAAACAAGTCATAGTAAAACACATACTTCTTATAGCATTATTTTTTTTTCCTTTTTTGAGAGGAAAAGATCTTTATTTCTTAGATTCATATTATTTTCTGTTTTATAACATTTGGGGTTAACAAGTCTTACTAAAACAGCATCAGAGGATATTAAATATGAGCTATGATTGAGAAACAATACATTTAAAGCTCTATATCCAAGCATTTCTATTTTTTCTTTTGTTGTATTCAAAGTTATCCATGATGTATGCCTTGTGACACAATCCAAGTAAAGAAATAAAGTCTATGTGCCTGTGCTTGGGTGTGAATGTGTGTGTGTGTGTGCACATACGTGCTGTGTATATGTGTGTGGTGTATTTGTGTGTATTGTCTTAGGATGTGGGAGTGTGTATGTGAAGTGTGCGGTATGTGGTCTGTGTATATGTGTGCGCATGCGAGTGCACACACATGTACATGCAGTAGTAGTTTATAAAGAGTTTATAATGGCAGAAAATTATAAAATGGCTAAAACCAGTATATTCATTTTCTCCAATTCATTTTTAAAGAAAGCTAATGACCAAGAAAAAATAAAGTACAGTTTTTGAATTCATCTTGCTTAAAGAAACCTACACAAAGAATGTGATTGGCAGAATTTGGAGAAAATGATCCAATTTCCTGTGCCTCTGTTTTGTCTCCATCCTTTATGATGTTAGAATGTATCACTAAGTTAAGCTAAAATGAGCAGAATAAAATGTGTCCTCTCTGGGACACCCACAAAATATATTCAACAAGTGGGGCAACATATTGTATTAAATAAATTATACTCTCAACAAAACCCCTAAAATTGTCAAGGTAGGATTAACTATTATTGGGCACACATTTAAATAATTTTCCAACTCCCTATATGTCTGATGAAAACCCAAATGTCATTCTCCCTCTGTTCCAAGGTGAGAAGAAGATACTCAAAGTGTTTACTAAAATACCTAGCTCAGATCTTTAATTGTTGAAATTGTAATTGCAATATTTCTCCAAGCCCTTTTCAAAAAAATAACTTGACCTTTTTTCACTGTTTTTATGTGCCTACCTCTCTCTGTCTCTGTGTCTCCCTCTCTCTCTCTCTCTCTCTCTCTCTCTGTGTTTTTATGTGCGTGTGTTTTTGTTGTGTGTCTGTATGTATGTGTATGTGTGTGTGTGTGTGTGTGTGTGTGTTTGTGTACCTAAATGTAACCTGTTGAGTCCATATAAATTTACCTGTATATATGTCTTTAGGGATGACCATTTGATGCTGAATGTGTGCAATTGGTGTGTTCCCTGGAAAGAGCACCCTCCTGCTACCTTAGACAAAGTCTTAGTTTTTGGATCTGAATTTTAACAAATGGTATGAGTACTTAGCCAGGCACAGTGAGGTGAGGCAACTCTTCCATGATCTCCAACCAGATGAATGTAAAGGACAACTGGAGCTGTATGTTACCTGATTTCTGGCCCAATATCCTTATCACCTAATTGTGCTATCTATTTCCTGTGCTCTTCTGGTTAATTTACTTTGAGAGAAGCATACATTTCTTGAATATTGTTCTTTTTTCCCTCCCATAGTCTCACTACTGCTTCATCCACCCCCTACACCCAAATCTTTATATGTGTTCTGGTCTCCAGCTACCATTCAACACACTCAAATTATCTAAACAGGAAGAGAAAAGTCATACTGCCCTCTGAAATTACTTTGACACAATTATCCCAAAAACATGCGATAGAAAAGACAATGTTAACTACAACCAGCACATCTAAATAGGCATAATTGGCAGTGCTAATTTGTGTACACAAATAATAATTACAATGCTCTCCATCCAAAGTTCAATTCGAACATGCAAAGTCCTCCCAGTTTACTAGATCAGAAAGTGGAAAACTTTACCAAAGCGGACAATGCCCACAGTAACATACAGCCTGCACTTCAGACATATCTTTTCATTGGTCAAAGGGACTGTTAGCACACAGCCATGCATGGGGTGGTGTGCTTAAGAATGACTTGCTAAATTTATGATTGTTCACCAATAGTCCCTCATTTTCATATTATTCCTCACACAAACAAAATGCTGGATTTCACTTCATGCAGCGAGACATACTCACTACTTATCAAATGTAGTCATCCGCACTTCTCCAAAACCATATCAGCTATAAAGAAGACTCTGCTATCATCAGAGTCTATAGCCTTGCTACTCTCCATAGAGTCCATAGGACAGGAGCAGTGCCAGCAGCTGGATATGTTTCAGATGTAGAACTCCATCTTTACAGAGGTAGAGTCCACATATATAAAATTCTCGAGTGATTCATGTGTACACTACAGGATTATCTGTTCATCACATCACATAATGGCAGCAGTCACACTGTATACTTCAGTTCAAAATCATCTCCTAAGCCCCTCTGACTCTATAGAAAATACAAAGGAAGAGGCAAAATGATTACCTAGGATAATCTATAATCTAATCCCAAATTGTGCAGTTTCTATTGCAAATAATGCAATCATAGAGAGGATTGTGTTGTGTAGGTTATTGTGTTATTGATAGAAGGCTATTGGGATAAGGAATCATTAATAAGCTACTAGTCAGTATTTTGGGATATATATAGGAAAACCAGGAATAATAGCTAATATTTATCAAGCATTTATTGTTTGCCAATGCTTGTGACTTTGGCTTTTTTTGCCCATAATCCAGTTTAATCTCCATGCCAACTCAATGTACTAGGTATTACATAGTTGCTAAACATGGCAGATATCTGGCTTTAAATACTGTCGTTAATATTTGCTGGCTCTGTGATCATAGACAAGATGTTTAAGTTCCATTGCCTTGGTTTCTTCAGCTATGAAATGGTATCTCACGCTTAGTCACAAAGATTAAAGGAATCACTATGCATAAAACAGGAATAGTATATAATAACCATCTAATAAATGTCTGAGATTACTATCTTCATGTATAAATAGAGGCATTTATACATGGAGAACTTGAAAACCTTTTCCAAAGAACCACAGCCAGTGAGTGGGTAGAGATAGAATATATGCTGTTCAACTCTACATTGTATGATAAAAATCTTTCTCCTCTCTCATGTCTTGTGTGATAGAAATAAGGGACATTGTGACTAGACAGATCCTCAGTGCTTTGTCCTTGCTTATAGCACCATTCATCTCTATGGGCCTCAGTGTCTTCCTACATATAATAATATCCCCACTCACAGGCCTTAGACTACGGACAAGTGGGAATTAGATGCGATTGAAGGCATTTGGCTTACTGGTGCAGATCAGTCCTAACTTTCTGAGGATCATTACATGTCTCTTTCACTCTAGCTGCTCTGAGAAACTCTTGTATGTCTCAAGAGATGCGAAGGTCAATACAGGCCCATGCCCTCTCTTAACACTGATATCTTTCCCTATAAACTATAGAAAGTTCAATGAAGGTCTTTTAATCTCTTGACAAAAGTCAAGAAAAGCTGTGAAATAGCCTGCAAAAGGTCATAACTTTCCCTTGGTTCCACATCCCCGTCTAAACTTTAAAGAACCAGTGTTCAATATTGGACACCCACAAGGTATTTCTTTTCTGTGGCCTGGGTTTTCTAGTGAGTATTTCATATCTAGTTTGAGTCAAAAATTTTCCCTAGTAACCCCTTTATCATTTTTCACTTATAAGGGTAGCCTATTACTTCCAAGGAGTCATGAAAATTTTTATAGATCAAATTAGTTTTAATGTATTCATATTTTATTCTGGTATATGTTATAAGACACTTTGGAAAAAGAGCAGGCTGAGGGACCAAGAATGTTTTCTAAGTTACTGAGTAAGCACATTAAATGTAAGAATTATTTAGATTCATCTTTGACCAACCAAATTATAAAGCTGTTCACTTGTTTTCAGAGCAGTATTTTGATTCAGGTAAGATAGCTTTTTGTTACCTAGTCAATGATCACTTAAAAAATAATAGACCACATCCAGGGAATATGTTACCTAGGATTGAATGACAAGATGGTGTATAAAGTAGATTATATTAAGAATATATAATTTGTCTACAGAACATCTACTGTTAGTAATAAATGCTCATCCATTGATATAAATTGCATAATTTGTCATTTAAACATCCAAGGAAACGTACCTGGAGAAGTACTATGATTTCAAAGTTTCATCCCTTCCCTGAAATTCCCTTGATGATTCAAGCTTCATATTGGTACTCATTCTAAATAGATTCGCCCTGCAACAAGATAGCATTCATTGGCTACAAGGTCACTACCACAATTTCTGACTTCCATACACCAAGAATATATTTCAAACACTTTTTCTTCTGTGGTGGGACTTTCTCACTAGTCCCAAGGACATAATTTTAGCACAAAACCCAGGGAAATTTTACTGAAGGCCAGTAATGTGTCTGACTAGTTTCAAGTTCTAAAATAATGCTTGTTTTTCTTTTTATTATCTATTATCTATTAATGTTTTTCATATAATATATTTTGATCAAGTTCTTACCCACTTCCCAACTCCTCCCATATTCTACACACCATCTTACCTCAACTTTATGCCTTTATGTTCTCTCTCTCTCTCTCTCTCTCTCTCTCTCTCTCTCTCTCTCTCTCTCTCTGAAACAAAAACAAAATCAGAAAAACAAAACAAACAAGAAGAATAGTAAGACAAAAAAAATACTGGGCAGGCCCCATGCCTAGGAATAGTTGTCCAACACAAAACAGGCACCATGACTTTTTGGCTTTCCTTTATTCTTAAGTTCAAATCAACCAAAATCTAATGAGTCAAATGGCCATAATGTCTGTCCAGAGTCTTTTTTAAAAAGAAATCGTTACTAACTATGATCAGGCAACATCAGAGATTTAGTAGAAGTGACAGTTTCCTTGGATTGTTCCAGGGTCAGTGTACACTTGGCTGATTGTCTCCAATTTTGATTTCTCCAGACCTGAGTAATTAATATCTATGTTGAAAAGATAATCCTAAGACACTCAAAGATTCTAAGGCAACAAAAACAATTTTGTGCTACTTATCTGATATTTATTGTGAAAGGAAATTGGAGGTATATGATTTAGAGATGCAATAACATTTCAAAAACAATAAAATAATTACAAAAAGATCTCTATTCAGTGTTCAAGTACCCAGCAAATTATCTAGATGTTACAGTAAGATATCCCTCTCCCTTCCTTCTCACAATTTCCTGGGTATGTCACATACCCCATGAAAAATTAAAAGATTAGACTAGATTAGATGATATCTAAAGTCTTTCATAATTCTGATGTCCAATAATTGTATTGTCTTTGTAATTCCTTAATTGACTTCTGTATATACAGCATTAAGAATAACTGAACAGAGCCTACCTCAAAGGAACTATAATTCAGTCACTGCCCTTCTATCATTGGCCTTTGAAGTTTCAAAGGCTAGGGAGCAATTTTAGGATTATCTCAAAGGCTAGGGAGCAGTTTTAGGATTATCTCAAAGGCTAAGGAGCAGTCTCAGGACTATGACAAAGGTTAAAGAGCAGTCTTGGGTCTATTAGCAGAAGCTGACTAAGATAGTTTTCTTACCCTACGTCCCTACGTATGAAAGGCTACAGAAAGGCAGTGAAGAGTATCTTTCAAATGATGAGGACCACCCCCATAGAAGATCAGGATGCAAGTGACAAACATGGGGAAGCAACTTAGAGAATTCAATAAAGGTGTTTGGCAGCTACTTTCTCAAGGTACTTTGAAATTAAATTTGTATTACTAACTGAAAAGTAATAAAAGAACTTTAGAATATATCAGACAAAAAATACGTAAATAAGTTTACTTGCTGAGAGGGACATCATAGGGCAGCCTTGGCATTTGGTGGCAGTCATAACAAAGGACCTTCAGAGTTCCTTTGCCAGTAGGTTCAAATGTATTTCTACACCCCCCTCTCCTAACTAAATTGCCAAAAAACAATCTCCAAAAGTTGTATAAGTGTTAAATATCTCTAAAGAAACAATTTTGTTCCCCAAGTGGAGGTAGCCCCAGGACGCTTCCTCCCACGATAAAAGATTTCCAGCAGCTTACCTGAACCACATCTATTAAATGTAGGACTCAGTGTGGAAAAAAATTACTTCGAATCAATTGTATACCACCTGACCTGGTTTTTGAACCCACACCAACCCAAACACAAAGAAAAACTCTGCTACCGATTCTGCCTAGTGAAGAGTGACATATCTGCTCTGCTTACAGAAGAGAATAATGTCAAGTTATAAAACAATAGCAGTAGAGCAAAACAATACAATATGTTTTTTAAAATCCATAGCCTTACAATCTCTAGATAAACTTCTGTCAAACATATGAATCTCTACAGATCAAAAAAATACTTCATATTCCAAAAATAAATGCCAAGCTATTGGAAGGCTTGTCTCCTGTAGCATGCTTGCCTGGTTATGTTTAGTTACTTCAGTGTAATACCGATATGACTCTGAGATGCCTCACCTATTTTTTTTGCAAGTCCTTATTTTTAATTTAAGGCCTGTTTCTCATGGCTTGCTTATATTTGAGCATAATATAAATATGGGAGGCAGTATAAAACAAATGCATAAGTAAATTAATTATAAAATATCCCTAAAAACTACTATCAGTGAAAGAATCTTGCTAGTTACCTCAGAAGTCCTTTGTGCATTGTGAAGCACATTTTCTTGGTTTATTTTGGTGAAGATATGAATAACTTGAAAACCTCTTTAATCAGTTGTTTGTGAACATGCTGTGTATGTGAGAGAGGGGGAAGGGGAGGGGAGAGGGGAAGAGGCAGAGAGGAAGACTGGGGGAGAAAGAGACGGAGCTTTCCAACTTGTTTAAAATGAGATCTGTCTTGTTCACTACAACAGCACTTACCAACCCAACTGGCCAGTGTGGATATGGAGATTGTACTGTCTCTGTCCACCATCTCTCTAATGGAGCACAGGGATTAAAGGTGCATGCAATGCTATATCGGATTTTTACATAGGTTCTGGAGATCTGAATTTAGGTCGTCAGGCTTGCAAGTCAACTGAGCCACCTCCCCACACACATCAAATGCTGCTATGAGGCCACAAAATTTCTGTTGTTTTCTTCTTCTAAAATTTGCATTCCACAGTTTTGTTAGATTGGTTAGCTGTTGTGGTATTGGGGATTGAACTTAAAGCCATGTGGTCAAAATCAAACACTCTGACAGAGTTACACTAGCCCTTCAGTCTTATAAAGCAGAGCAACCATCCTGTCTGCTCCAGAAAAAAGAATTGCAAGGAAAGCAACTGCACATGGGCAAGCATTATGTATAAGCCTAAGAGATGGAGATGAAGAGTGTTGAGAGTCAAAGGCAAAACACGATGAAATTTAAGTGTAAGAATCTGGGATCATCCCTGATCTCCTCTAGAACCCTGTCTTTTCAGTTAAATTATCATCCCCACATCATGTAGATACATTCAAATACAAAATATAAAAAGCTTGTAAAATGAAATATAAGTGAATTTATGCATTATTCAGTACTGTCCATATCCTGAATTTCCTATCCTTGCTGCAAATAATCAAAAGTAAATCTCAAGACTGAATAGATAAAATAGATAGAGAAGGAAAGGCAGGGGAAGCAGGGTTTGGTAGTCTGTCTAGTGAGACTTCAACTTTCTCCAGCATTCTGCTAAGAGTCATTGATGTTAATGTTCTTGGACTATTCTGTATGAATTAGGCAAACTATCATAGAGCCGCAGATTGATCTTTCAACAATCTAAAGTCTATTTCGAAAGATGGATTTTAAGGTCTTTTCTTATTCATCCCATGGGTATGTGGATATTTAAAAGCATATCTGTCTGACTAATTGGCCAATTTGATCTTCAATACTGAAAAATCAGTACTATATCATTACCTAAGGCTTTATGTTTCCCTATATCACCAGAATACAAGTTGAACAGATGTCATATATAAAAATATCAGCCGGGAAGCAGAACAGGTTATCCTTTTGTCTTGATCACATTCTTATTTTTCTTGATCATATTCTTACCTAGTAGGAAGGGAGAGGTAAATCAGCACGAGGAAGCACTTACTGGGTGACAGAGATATCTCATCTAAAACATGTTTTAAAAAGAGAGCTGGGTTGATCTAGTCTAAGAATTAATGTCTCATTGGAGACCACAGAGGTGTTGCCTCTAGGGATCAAAAAATGCAACCACAAAATATTGAGCCAGAAAATCCCAGCATTCCCTGTCAAAAGGAGTATGCTTTGTAAAAATGATGCCACCACAGCCTTAGCCAGTGAATAAAAGAAAGTCAAGAAACTCTGAGAATGATGCGCATCTTTTGAAATGCTCACAACAGTTGTATTTCCCCAAGCTATGTTGAGCTTTCTCGGCATCCAAACAAAGTAGGAAAGTTTGGGGTTGGACCAACACAGTTGTCCTCATTGAGCTATGCCCCCTGCCTGCCACTTCCAGATAACCCTCTCTCTGGCTCTGGGGTACAGACTGATCATACACCGTTTCCTGAAAAAGAATCCCCCTCTGTCATGCTCCAGGGACCTTGGCAGAAGACTGGAGAGGATGCTTTGTGATTCCTCTGGCATTCAAGTAACTCTCTAATGCCCAACGTGCAGAGCAAAGGGAGGTTTGTCCAAATTCCTGACCTAAAAGGACCATGGTTTTACTTCTTTTCTAATTAGGATAATTAACCTCCTCTGTGCATTCATTTCATTCCAATCCAAATGACTCAAATTAAAATGGCACAGGGGACGTTCAAGCTCTGGGGACAGGAAATACTTTATAAATACCTTTCATATCCATTTCAGCCACAATTATGGCAAAGCCAGAACAAAGTTGGCACAGCAACTTCACCCTTGACACAATCTGGAGCAGCTTGAAGGCCATCTTCAGAATATTATCGATGCAAATGTCTCATCAGCTATAAAACTGTCTCCTTACCCCATATCATTTCCTGACTGAACTGGAGTGGGGATTAGATAGGGAGGACGCTGCTAAAAGATACTGTTTCTCTTTGTATTTTCATGTGGGTTTTTGTACTTTGTCCAAGAAAACCAAAAAATTATATGGCTTATAAGCTGGCAGAAATTGATATAAGACTAACAGAACTTATCCTTTCAAAATAATCACGAAGGCCAAACTTTGGGAGGATGTTAAAAATTGGAGTCCAGCAGTATCTCATAGGACAGAGGTGTGTTGCTGGAGTTTCCCCTAGGTGGCTTAATTACCCATTCTCCACCTCTGAGCAAATTTGAAGGATCCCTAGCAGGTGTCTACCTCCTTCACGCCACCCATGCCGAGAGAAATAAATGAATAGAGTCCCTCTAGATTGTTTGCCTGTACTACAAGCTGCAGTGCACGAATTTGTCTGCATACAGCCCTTCCTACTTGAACAGGAAGCTGCTATAGTCACCAGTCTGACTGCAGACCTTGTGAGTCTCCATAAATGATGGGAAAGACAACAGAATAGACAAAATTCAGATGTCTGCTTACAGTGAATACGGAAGTGTCTATTTTAGCCTAGCGATGCTGGGAGTTCCTCTGATCTGCCTTGGCTGTAGCCTTGGACTATACCCAGAAGATGAAGATCCTGATGTGCTGCTACTTGTGCGCCACAAGATCAGCTGCATAAATTTCTCAATATGCTGTTAAAAGGCTTTTTGTGGACATTTATCCAACAATCTGGCCAGTCTCACAACTTTGCCAACATATGACCCGGTTTCCTCCTAACCCATCCCTCTGTTACATCTACTGAATAATGAGCCTTTCATGCACCTGAATTGCCTATCTGTGTTAACCAGCTAACCTGTGGGTTTGAGTAATTATACAGTCGTGACACGACCATTACTACTCAAGTTATGATGTGCTAATGGACCACATGGGAAGATTATTTAAAAATGTGTTCTAGTTCATTAAGTGTGGGGAGGAATTAAAGGTCTGCCTTTCCACAAATGACCTTGATAATGCCAATGTTAAGCTTATCCACTGGGCAGATATAAAGTTGCAGAAGAACGGTATCTTTATGATTTCTGCCCTTAATATTGAGATTTATGCGAGTGGAAGAAACATATATCTCATTTATGAATGAGGTAAACCTAACTAGTGTGTCTGGAATAAGGGACTGGCACAACCTCTTCACTAACAATAGCTTCCTTCCCTGTTAAAGCTACAAGAAACATAGCCAGATCTGCACAGAGGAATAGCAAGGCAGACCCTGCAGAGACTACCCTTTTTGGGATTTGGGTCATTAGCATAAGCCATCCTGTGTACCTTGTCTGCTTTCTGAAGCCAACTCTGCAGACCAAACTCATTCTGCCTCCAGACACTCCATTCATTGCATGCACGTTCACGGTGGCTCGGGATGACTGCTGTCACCATATCACTCATGCTGTGATCTGCATCAGTGGTTAAGACAGAAGAAGCAGATAGATCATCCAAGGCACAAGCCATTTATTTCATACTGAGGAAAAAAATTCTTCTATTCAAGTGGGGCCAGCTAAGCTGGGCAGTTGTCATGGTTCTAAGGTTACAGGCAATGTGCGTTTTACACTATTGAGTTCCTCGGTAGAGAGCAAAGTAGTCCTTGAGGAAGGCCCAGGTGTCATCAATCCTACCAATGAGATATTAGACAGGAAAAGTCCTTTTGTCTTCTCAGGTGTAAATTGCAAAACTCATGCAGTTGCTTAATTTTTCAATAGAATTTGACTGTCTTGTTTCTCTTCTACACCAAACCCCCAATCACCACCTCATGCATACCTCTGCGTTCTTCACTCAAAATAGCTAATGAATCTCAAGGAACAATAACAATAACAATATATGTTTCGGCTTATTCAAAAGTTGGTAGAATGTGTATGTACTTGAGAAATAGGTAAATTTAAATAATAAATAGATAATCGTTGTGGGGTGAGAATATTTAATACTCATTCTTCTTTTTTTCAAGAATGTATTGTTACTAGCTATAGTTGCTTTTATAGAGATCTCTTGAAACTAATTCCTTCTAATTGTAACTACATATCCCGTCACCAATATTAACTTATGACCTGTTCTTATAACCACCCTAGCCTCCTACTTACAACTATTCGACTCTCTCCTTCCATGGGATCAACATTTTTAGGATCCATATGTGAATGAGATGGTACGATACTTTTTTTTCTGTACCTTGCTCATTTCAATTAAGATAATACCCTCCAGATTCATCCAAGTTGTTGCAAGTAACAAGATGCTCCCTTGTTGATATTTGGAGAGTTAAACACTACAGATTGGAAGGTTTCCCTAAGAAGATTCCAGAGCATTATGATTATCCGGCTTCAATCCAAAATATAAACATGTTTTATGGCCTAAGGGAGTTGTCAAACAGTTTCAAAACACACTGGCAAATTTAACACAGATTTAAAAGTAGGCCAGCTTGAAGATACAGAACAGCTCCACGCTTTCACATCCCAGTGGCTTCACAGAAACAAGTGTTTGCTGTGCAGATCAATTACTGCCCCTGTTGGGGTCTCCACACTAAAGAAATAAACATTTAACCATTAACAGGTTCACTGTGTTTTTTATCCCTTTTCTCTCTGGATAAATACTTAACTTTTCATCAGATCAATACTTCCATGTACATAGGATGATATTACAACTCTATCTCTCACTCAAAATCATACATAAGAGCTAAAATAGTGGCTTGTAAAATGAGACTTCTAGCTAAGAATTCAGCCTGAAGGAACACGAAAGCTTTGAAGTCGTGGCTGACTAGTCTCTCAACTAATCCACCATTGTGATGACTAATTTTATAATTTCTAAGTGCACTTTTATTCAAGTAAATTTCTAAGCGCATAAACTTTTCCAGCAGTCAATATCAGATTTGGGACCCTTAATTGTTATTGGCCTGACTCACCCTTTGTAAAACCCCCCATATATTCTAGTTGGCTCAAGCACTTATAAATTTAGTCACAGCCATGTTGCTTTTTTACCCTTTGCAAAAACGGTAGCCCAGCTGGATAAGTTAGCCTCTGACTAAGTAAAGTCAAAGCCAGAACCGGTAGTATCAGTTAGCTTCTGTCTATTCTACGAGTCTAGACATTTTTCTCCAGATTGGCTGGCCAAATTATAAACTGGCTTAAATGTTCACTGATTTAAATCCCAATAGCTCCAGTCAATAGGCCAATTTCCACGTGAGACAATAAGCAGGAAGTGTAAGGAGAAATGAACAGAAATATTTAAAGAGGTAGTGTGCCTTATTTTCCCCTCCTTCATCTCTAACTTCTAGCCTTCATTTATCTCTTAGTCCAGTGGCATTCTCTTTGTCTACCGTTCCAATGCTGTCTGCTTGTACCTAGTTATAAAATCTCTAGGGCCCGCTAGAAATAGAATATCATTTTACTTAAGAAGAAACTAAGTTCTCGAATGAGACAGTAACAAACAATTTTAATACCTGCAAAGAAATACTTGTGGTTTTTTTTAGAATGAACTTGGCTGTAACATAACCAGATGAACAAGCATCTTGGATGGAAGGGGAAGGATTACTGCAATGGCCGAAGCATGCACTAATAATAGCTTCAAGGGAGCTAGCTGTACTGGGGATATAAAGTAAAACGCAGACATAGGAAACCACTTCACATGTGCTTAGGGCAAAGAAGTCCACTCAGAATTTATAACTAGGAAATTAACAAAAATAAGGAAGTCAGGAGAAATAGCTGCATGGGAAGCAGAGAAGCCTCTGAAATACCAAAAAGATTCAAAACTCACCGAGTCTACAAAGAAATAATAGCCTAATGGTTTCAGGTTAGTTCTATAGATGATGAGAGAAATGTCACCATGCAAAGAAACTTATGTTAGGGATACATACAAAGTCATTTAATTGATGGCATCTTATGTGTTCTATTAGGCCCAAATACCCAAAGAGATTTTTCAGGTAATCACAAAACTCTGCATTCTAGAACTCTGCCTGAGTGAAGAGAAATGTACAGTGTAAATACATAATTTTCTTTGCTACATATACTAAAAGCACATTGAAATCTCTAAGGTCACCTATTTTGATTGTTCATTTTCTTTCAATTGGGTTTGTCTAGAAGGGCAGAAAAGAACATTTAGAACTGTGAAGGGAGATTACAAACTAATGTTTCATCCTGTTCACATCTTGGCCTCCAGACAAAATTACTGAATTTTACCTGAGTTGCAAGACATCAAGCTCTCAGAGATGAACAAAGGTCTTCCACATCTCTTACAATTTTCAAATATGAGAACCAGAACTAATAATAATCCAATCTCTTCATTGTACATATGAGAAACTGTAAACCAGAGAGGAAAATTTTAGTCACCAATAGATCCTATACTCATGTAATTTGCCAGTTATTTTTAACTTTCAGTATTATTATAAATGACATCTCTGCTATTTTCTGGGTAGTGGTTAATTTTGATAAACAGTAAAAGCTTACACATTCAACAGAAGTCTTCTGACAGACACATTCCTTTTAGCTTTGCCTGTCTTTCATGTCTTCCTTAAGGATCACTTCCCTTTTCATTTAATACCCTTGTATGGAAAAGCCATATAGAGTCCACAGCAAGCCTGAGCGTTTAAAAATATCTTCCTTCTCTTGCACTGGGACTCTTATTTTGGTACCAAGGCCCACTGCAATCTATACAGGTGTTAGAGTTTATGGCTTGCTTCATCATTCTTAGTTCCACAAATTCTTGGGCACTACCTATAGCCTGCACATCTCTATCCACCAATGTTTATTCCCCCCGTCACTGTCCTTTTAATAAGGCTTTACTTTTCACCCAATCGTCTTTTATTCATTAAGAGTAGAGTTATACTCCTCCATTGTTGGTGGGATTGCAGACTGGTAAAACCATTCTGGAAATCAGTCTGGAGGTTCCTCAGAAAATTGGACATTGAACTACCTGAGGATCCAGCTATACCTCTCTTGGGCATATGCCCAAAAGATGCTCTAACATAAAGAAAAAGACATATACTCCACTACATTCATTCCAGTTTTATTTATAATAGCCAGAAGCTGGAAAGAACCCAGATGCCCTTCAACAGAGGAATGGATACAGAAAATGGGTACATCTACACAATGGAATATTACTCAGCTATCAAAAACAACGACTTTATAAAATTCATAGGCAAATGGTTGAACTGGAAAATATCATCCTGAGTGAGATAACCCAATCACAGAAAAACACACATGGTATGCACTCATTGATAAGTGGCTATTAGCCCAAATGCTTGAATTACCCTAGATGCATAGAACACATGAAACTCAAGACGGATGATCAAAATGTGAATGCTTCACTCCTTCTTTAAAAGGGGAACAAGAATACCCTTGGCAGGGAATAGAGAGGCAAAGATTAAAACAGAGACAGAAGGAACACCCATTCAGAGCCTGCCCCACATGTGGCCCATACATATACAGCCACCCAATTAGACAAGATGGATGAAGCAAAGAAGTGCAGGCTGATAGGAGCCGGATGTATCTCTCCTGAGAGACACAGCCAGAATACAGCAAATACAGAGGCGAATGCCAGCAGCAAACCACTGAACTGAGAACAGGACCCCTGTTGAAGGAATCAGAGAAAGAACTAGAAGAGTTTAAAGGGGCTGGAGACCCCATATGAACAACAATGCCAAGCAACCAGAGCTTCCAGGGACTAAGCCACTACCTAAAGACTATACATGGACTGACCTGGGCTCTGACCTCATAGGTAGCAGTGAATATCCTAGTAAGATCATCAGTAGATGGGGAAGCCCTTGGTCCTGCCAAGACTGAACCCCCAGTGAACGTGATTGTTGGTGGGAGGGCGGCAATGGGGGGAGGATGGGGAGGGGAACACCCATAAAGAAGGGGAGGGGGAGGGGTTAGGGGGATGTTGGCCCGGAAACCGGGAAAGGGAACAACACTCGAAATGTAAATAAGAAATACTCAAGTTAATAAAAAAAAAAGAGTAGGGTTATAATATTTATCAAGAAAAATAATCTGCTTGAGACAGTTTTTCTGGGCTCTCACATCCATCTTGTAGACTATTTTAGATTGACCATCATCACTAAAGGGTTGTGGTCAAAAGCCATGTTTAAATTTTGCTTGTATGAAATATTTTCTTTAGGTATTGGGATAAATAAAATTCTATCTTTACTCCTAGGGTATTTTTAATTTTCTATATTTAAGATTCGTTTTTGCATATGTGTGTTTTGCATGCAAGTATGTATGTGCACCATATGTGTGCCTAGTGCCTGTGAATGAATGAATATATATATATATATATATATATATATATATATATATAACTTTTCCTCCACTATAATCTAACTTCAACTGCCAAACCAAGCACATTTCCTGACTGGGTTCTATGGCAGTCCCCCTCTGCAGGTACCCATGATATGTTAGTACAGTTTCTTGTAAAAGAGACTACTTGATCACAGACTCAAAGGTAGAAATATCATGGCTAAGAAACCAAACAAGAAAGTATTAGTGATCTGGGCCATTTATTGACTGCTATCTACAGTGGTTACTTTTCTCATTACTATAAGCAAATCCCTGTCCAAATGCGGCTTAAGGGGAAAAGGTTTTGTGTTGTTTTGTGGCTTATGGGCACAATCCAGCATAGTGAAGAAACCATAGCACAGGAGTGCGAGTCTGCTTGTTCTCATCAGAGCAGATAACGAAACAGGAACAAGGGTTCTTCCAAGCGCTCTGTCTCTAGCTAGTCTCCATCTCCTAAAGGCTAGAGAACCTCTCAAAACAGCACAGCCAGCTGGAGACCAAAGTGTTCCAAACACAAGAATCTGTGGGGAGCGTTGCACATTCAAACCTTGATGACATCTATTAAGTACTCAACAGTCCACAGTACAGCTTGTAGTTGACTCTTGCCCTTGGTGAAATTGCATTGCAAGCCATCCCAGAACAATTATCTAAGTAGCATACATAAATATAAAAGAATTATACATAGCACTGTAGGAGCTCCTTTTAACCCAAAGCCCAGTTGCTGTTATAGTTTTATTTCGGACCTAGAGTGGCTGGCTGACAATCAGAGGCTTGCCTATTCTGATTTTCCCAGACGTTGAACACATCTACTCCAGATGGTCTTCTAAATTCCCTTGCAGCTGATAATGCGAAGCAAGTGTACATTCACTCGGTGAAACTGACATATCACTTTGGGCACATTTTCTCAGCATAGGGTGAGGAAAGTAAACTACATAATTCACCAGCATGGAGACAAGGTTCGTGATAAAGAACGGAATGAACAAGAAAAACGACAAACGCAGGATTATTTGAACTGCCAACCTCAGAGCCCCCCTTAAACTTGACAAGTAGCAGTTGCCTCCCTTAGTGAGATATTCGGGTAACTGGAATACCTGACGTTGCCAAACAATACCCTACCAATTAATGTTGTCTATAAATTCTCAATTAAAACGTGATTCCTTAAGACTTTTAATTCCAAGTTTTTAAAATATAAATTCTCCATGGAGGGGAGTTCCGAGTCAAACTATTGCACTTGTCTAGAACAAGTAAAGAGCATGCTCTGAGTTGAAAGAAATATATTGAAGGAAGAGGTAAAGGACACAAAACCAGAGAGCACCTTACATGCATTGATTCTACAAATTAGCCAAGGGCCATCCTAATAATGCAGCTATAGCGAAGAGAGGATTTGAAGAGGGTCAGTTCTTAATTAAAGAGTGACTTAAACAAACACAGTTATGAAGAGGAAAGGCTCCAGGGAAGTCTTAATTTGCCATGGGTAAATTGGGTTGGGTGTGAATGAATGTTTGTTTTTATCATGTTCCATAAAATTCACAGATTGGCATTCATATGCAAACAGAGAGGGGTTTTTGATCTTCCTATCAAAGGCTTTTCACATACTGAACATTTTCTGTATTAACAACCTAAGTTGAGACACTCACTATATTGCTTTTTATGAGACCAAACTGTTTAAATGAAGCTAAAGCAAATACTAGCACCAACAGAATAACCAAGCGTGGGTCCAAATGTGCTATGGGTTATTTTTAAGGGAGTACATTGTGTGATGAATAGTCATACTCTGAGTTATTGGCTCCGAGGTTAGATTTTTATACATCTGGCCTCCTAGACATGGCAAGCTGCAACACAAAATGAGTGATTGGGCTCGTCATCATCTCCTGACTCTGCCTCTCTGTTTTCCCTTTTCACCTCTGCTTCTGAAATCACCTTCATATTCTATATCAAGCTTGCCCGTGTCCTTATTTTGCCACAGCATTTAAGATAAATTTATTTCAAAGTCCACGCAGATCAAAGACGTTTAAGAAATAGAGAGTATGAGGTTGTATAAGGTTGGAGTTTGCAGCCCAGGCAACCACAAACATAAGACTAGAAGAGCAATTTTCATTTGGCTAGTTTCATCTGAGTGAACACGAATCCCAATTTCATAAAAATGCAAGACACATACTCATCAAAATGTATTAGAAGCAACATTAAAAGTACAATAAGCTAACAATAATGCTAACTAGACATTGCATATGTTATAAAATGCAGTAAAGAGGTTAACATTATTAGAAAAGAAGTCATTATTATAAAAAAGAAGTCATATTCAAGGAATGAACTCGAATCTTAAAATGGAAAGAAGGAAGGAACAGAAAAAGAGCAATGTTGCCAGCTATGACAATCTATGCCTGTACTCTTACTCTTAGTATTTGTTGATTTCAAGGTCAGCCTTGGCTACATAGTAAGTTCAAAGTTAGCATATGGTAAATGAGATTCTAGGAGTCAAAGGGGAAAGTTAAAAAAAAAAAAAAAGCAAGAGGTAGCCATTAGATGCTTTTGAAATTTTTTGTCCCAAACCCTCTAAGAAACCTTACCAGGAACAAATGTTTATAAATACAACCAACACTTCTGTAAAGACTGTTCATAAATACTAGACCTCTGTCATCTGGGACACTGTTAGAGACCATGTCAGAAGTACCTAGAGTGAGACTCTGAGTGCAAGTTCGAAATAAGAACAGGTGCTGGTAGCCCCTATTGGAAGAGACAAGCAGACAGAAGTTCATCTTCAGTATATTTTCTTGGATGTCTTCATTGCCATTTTCTGTATGCCAAAATCCTGTTGACTGTTTTTCTGTTTGTTTGGTTTCATTTTCTTTTTTCAGAGAAAATACCAAATTTTTTCAGCGTGAAGTATTTTTACATTTTGTTTAAACAGTGGGGGGAAAAAAAGAATCCTGGCCTTCTTTCCCTGGGAATATGATTTTGACAATATAGGTTTGAGAGCTTTTTGTATCTGCTCTCATCCCTTTGGTAAGGTCAAACTAATGGCTGTGGGTTGAGTACTCCTAAGAACAGATGTTGAAATGTCAATTCGTATGCCAAAAGGCTCTTGGTGAGTCTATTCATTGGCAGCATTTGTGCAGAGAAGTGTGAAACTGGCTAAGTCAAGAGAAGCTGTGGTACACCCATGCCGAGCATTAGAGCTCTGAAACTGAGGTTGCCCATTAGTTAACCCACTGGAAGTTTTGAATGGTGATGCCTTTATGCTTTGCTGCTACCAGTCATTGGCTGCAGAATGTCCTGGGAAGGAGGCACAACCTTAAGTCAGGTATCTCTCTTCCACCAACAACTTTCCCATCAGCAGAAGAAGTAAGCTCTTTGGTACCAAAAGGTGATCTAGTTGCACAGAGCAGCATCCCTGCACAGCCTTTAACCAAAATGGTTTGCTTGTTTGCCAAAGGAGATGCTCAATAAGCAGTGCACCAGAATTCAACTGGTCCTGACTATGATCCAATTCTTCATGTCTAATTGCCCTCTCTCTCCTTTACTGCCATCCTCCCATGTTACTTTGGTCAAAATGCAGAGGGTAAGCTCTCAATCAGCCGGTTATCTGTACGCTAACTCCCACCATTTAAAATGAGGAGGAGTTAAGGGCAGGAGCAGCATTGGTGGTTTGAATCCACATGAGATCATTTTGCTACTCAAATCAAAGTAGCTGAGACTTACAAAGCCGGGCATGTGAAAACTCACGCAGGGCAGATGACAATCCTGAAGCTGCTAAAACAGCAGGCTTTTTATTTTTACAAAGCCAGGACTTTGTTGCAAAGCTCACCTCCTACAAACACTAGCACCTGGTTTTGCTCTGCCAAGTCAAACATTTTCTTTCTTTCTCCTCAAGCTGCTATTTATGCTTTGGTCAGCTGAAACAGAGTCAGTGAAACAATGATAAATTGGATATGAAAACAAATAAAAAAAGCTCAGCTCGGATTGCTCAGTGACACGTACTGAACTGAGTTGACCATTCTCCTAGAGTTCTAGATTGCAAGAGCCCCATGCTCAAGCAGACACTGAGAAACTGCATGGAAAAGAACAGTGTCGTGCTCAGCCACAGTTGTGACTTGCTCAAAAAAAAAAAAAAAAAAGTAAGAAAGGCTCCTAGCCAACATACTCATCAAAAATCAGTGTGCTGCTTCTGGGAGTTTTTGATTAGGTAACACATTCCATGGTTCAAAGAACAGAAGTATAAAAAGATCTATGAAAATCAGGGAGGAAAGCTCATGCCGAGTGTTGCTCTGTCATCTGAATATTCTAGCAGCTTACACTCTGAGAGGACACCATGAGCCGGACTTTTAAAGTCTTCTCAGTTTTATCCTTGCACAGAATAATGCCTGTCTCTTGTTAAAGAACCAAACATTATATAACCAAGTGACAGTGAGTGTGGGAGGTCTTCAAAATATTCTGTCTCTGAGAAAACACTAATAGTTCTTACAGATTTTCCCCCAGCATATACAAGCATGGGATTCTTTAGCAAAAATAAAATAAAATATAATATAATAATAATAAAGCTGTATTATAAATACTAATTTGTTAGTTTTTTTCCATTCTGTAGTGGAAGTATTCCCTTGTTAGTGTATACACAATGTTGACATCTAAACTTTAGCATAGCATCCTGTGTGTGTGTGTGTGTGTGTGTGTGTGTGTGTGTGTGTGTGTGTGTGTGTGTGTCCATGTATGACTGTGGGTATGTGTGTTCACTATAATATACTTAATATATTCTATTTTGCATCTTTAAAATATCTGTGATACGGTTATTCAAAATGCCTTTTCACTGCTTTTGATAGATTTATCTTGAATACATAATAAGGCATATCTGCGGAAATTAATGAGAAGTCATTAAAGGAACCTTTACAGAAAGAAGAGAAACACCCAGAAATGTCTACAAGTAGCAGGATATCCTTGGTAAAGGGAGAGATGTGCAGTTACACTAAATAAATAACGAAGTATTAAGTGAGTAGATGGTACCATCATTCAGCTTTGAAAGAACACAAAAACAATGATAAGTAAGGACCAGGTGAGGAAGCAGGATTAAAGAAAGAAAGACTAAAGCAAGATAGAATGCAATGAACGTTAACATGTACACAGAGAAATGTGAAAGCTTTCTCAGAACTAATGAGTTCCTGCTGAAACCAACCTTGATATAAATTAATGGAGTTTGGCTATTTAAGTACATAATCAATCCAGACTGGGGTATATCTCAGTGATATGGTGATAGCTTAGCGTTCCCATGGCCCTGGATTCCCCTCACCCCAGAAACTCTATGCTGCTAAAATAACTTAACATCACAATGAGCAGTAATCCTATCGTCATTTATACTTACTGTTCAGATAATATCTGAAATATCAAGACCAATAAAATACTGACAAGTCAACATCTTGTCAGGAGTTGAAAAATGTCCGTGAATGTCCACCTCTCCCTAAGGGCTTAGAGGCATATAATAGCATCCAGTGTGGAAAGACTTGTGAAGCTACACCCTTCCCTGAATATCTCCAGTCAATTAATCATTGCTGAACATGGGAGAGACATTTTCTTCAGTAACATAGCCACTACTAAGAAGATTATGCTCTTATAAATAACCCCTTACCCATGTTCCCGTAAGCGAGCCTAATAAAGCTCACATTTATTTAAAAAAAATATGAACACAGAAGAGCAACTACATAAGAAGGAGATAGTGGGGATAGGAGGGGCATAAAACAGGATAATGAGAGATGAATATAATAAAAATGCTTTGTATTCATGTACAAACATGTCATCATGAAACCCGTTATTATGAAAAATTAACATATACTTAGAAACATTGAAAATTATCCATTTAAAAAAAGAGTAGAACTGAAAGGAAAATAGTTATCATCACATAAAAGGAATTGTTGAGGATTGGGACATCTTTAACCTGGAGAAGACAAGATTTAAGTGAGACATGTTAACAGCCCTCAAAACGTGGAAGATTGTCACATGGGAAAGAGATTAATCTTCCTCCCTGCCATCTTAAAGCTTGGACAAGGTCCATTAAACAGAGAGGACAAGAATTTGGATTTTTTTACTAAACATGTGAACACGTGTTTTGTTAAAGAGCCCTTTTTTAAAAAGAAAGTGTACTTTAAATATAATCAAAGAATCCCTATGCAATTTCTTTACTGTCATTATTAAGCCAATATTTCCTTCATAAATTGTCCAGAAATGAAATTCAACACAGTCCTTACTGAATTTTCATAAATTCTTAATTAGTGGCATTCAAAATAATGAGGCCTTATTATACACTGCTTAAGAAAGATTTCCACATGCTTTAATCTCTTTCTTCCTATGGTTATTTCTTAATCCCATGCCTTGGCCCACTACGTGCCCTCAACTCCCACGGACGCAGAGAGTACATCTAAAACCCACATGAAAATGTAAATCTGAGAAATAAATATGCGTGGTTGGTTTTTAGAAGAGTAAGAATTAACATTTAAAGCAACGGTAATTTGCTCCGATCTGTAATTTTGAGCTCCGGTGCTGAAATCGCTCATTTGGAAATTACCAAGTGCTTGGGTCTCGTTCGTGATCTTCTTCCTGCACACATCCAGCCCACAAAGGAGTTATAATGACCGCTGAGTCACTACTGCCATCTCCCTGAAGCACGGTCTCCAAATGCCAATACCATTTTCTATGGTACAGTGAGAATGAGTCTGATCCACAGCCTGCTTTACACCACAGTAGACGGAGAACAAGGAGTGTGCTCAAAGGCCATCACCACCTCCTCCATCCTCTGCTTCCGTGGTCATTGAACTATTACGTCACAGATAATTGGGATTTGCAAATCATGTCTACCACTCACTCCTATTGATAGTACGGAGATTGTTTTGATAATATCCCAGTAAAGCTGTCTATTCTTGATGAGATTATACTCAGATGATTAATTCATACAGGAAACACAAGTGGAGATACAATCTATTTTTAGAGATGTGACTACTCTAAAAGGAGATGTGAAAAAAGAAATGTTTGTGCCATTGTGCTTTGGACTTTGGACTTGGGGATTTGCTTGTTTGCTTGCTTATATTTCTGTTTGGTTTGGTTTAGGAGTTTTGTTGGTATTTGGTTGGGTTGGGTTGGGTTTTTTGTTTTGCTTTGTTTCGAGACAAGGTTTCTCTTTTTAACACTGGTTGTCCTAGAACTCACTGCTGGCCTTAAACTCACAGAGATCCATCCACCTTATTCTGCTTCCCAAGTGCTGGAATTAAAGGCCTGCTTTTATCACTGTCTGGCTGATTTTGGATTTTCAAGATAGAATCTCATTGTCTAACTCAGAGTGGTCTTGGACTTTTGGCAATCCTCCTACATCAGACTCCCAAATTCTGACATTAGAAGCATGAGTTAGGGGTTGGGGATTTAGCTCAGCGGTAGAGCGCTTGCCTAGCAAGCGCAAGGCCCTGGGTTCGGTCCCCAGCTCCGAAAAAAAGAAAAAAAAAAGAAGCATGAATTGTCTATAACTCCAAGTAGCTCTTTCTTTTCTTTGAACAGAGCTCCAGGAAGTTACTTGCAATGTTTGTCCAATAATAATTAGCTAATGCAGAACCAGGAACTCCTGGTAAATTTGATTGGGAAAGGGAAATACTTCACAAAAAATAATTCTATTGAATATTTGATAGAATCCTTATGTAACCAAAAAGGAATAGTCTATATTGAGGCTGTCTTTTACAAAAATCATAAGCGACTTTATCTGAGACACAATTTATCTTGTTCCACAGTTGCATCCATGTGTGGTTCGGCATGTTTTAATGAGGCTCTTGTGCTAGTAGTTATTTATAATGTTTTGTTGTGGTTTCTTTTAACCTGTAATTCTGAAGAATTACGTGAAAGATGAAAGAAATGAGCTTCAACTGCAACAGAGAAAATTAGAGCCAGACCTAAGAGGTTCTTGGCATTTGTTCCATAGACATTTTGATAACGCGTGTCAAAACAAAAGGGACTTGATAAACACCTACCCCTGTGGTGCTCACAAATGGTAGAATCTTCTTTCCTTTAAAACAAAACACCATGATGGAGGTGCCAACCATCTGGAGAGTTGAGGTTGAAGCTGTCAGGGTCCCCTGGTCTCTCCAGTGGAGAAAGTTTGAAGAGACCCAATGGGCTGTGAATAGAAACTCAGTGGGATCTTTAACACCTACACAAACATTTTTCCAAGAAAAAAATTAGTATAGCTCTTTTTCCTTTCTTCAGGGTTTTCCATTCTACAAGCAATTATGGAGGCAGCAGTGCAAAACAACTGGCAAGTGACAGCAAGGTCTGTGGGAAACATAAAGGACGTCCAGGAATTCAGACGCATCATTGAAGAAATGGACAGAAGGCAGGAAAAACGATACTTGATTGACTGTGAAGTCGAAAGGATTAACACAATTTTGGAACAGGTATGTCTGAGACTTAGCCCTCTCCCAGTCTGCATGTTAAATCATTATCCTGAAGCAGTTCCCATATCTGTTAATAAATTAAGTAGCCAACAGAATAAGCGTGCCAACAGTTTTCATAGTCTCTCTAATCCCTTTTTCCTCCCTAGTGGCTGCAGGGGGGAAAAAACGGAATGAAAAGAAAATAAAATTCTAAGCTGATAAAAAAAATTGCATCCCATGATTAATTTGAATGTCTCTGCAATTTAATGCTATATATCAGATAAATCCACCGCTCCACTCCTCTGTTTAATAGATAGCTGGTTATGTCAAAGTAATCCCTATCCTTCCCTCTGTCTTCCAGCCCAATAGGGAGCAGACAATAGATTAGGCAGGGCTGACAGGTAGGATTTTGTCTCTCATTACTGGAATGTGTGCTGCCCCAGACCCTTCTAGGGAGCACTAGCTACAGTTGACGAATATGGGTGGATACTACTTACCAAGTTCAAATTGTCTATATCATTCTAAATTATCCTTCTGGGGTAGTAGGGAGGAGAGAGTAGTCTAAGACACTTTTAGTTTCATAAACTTTATTATAAAAAGACTTTGGAAATAAAAATATTCTTCACCAAACTTAGCCAGTCCCAAAGTCTATATAGATCGATGAACTTCAACGGTAGAATTGGCATTTAGAACAGAAACTATAAAGCTTTACATCAAAATTTACGCTTTGCTATCAAACATTTTATACATTTATCCATCACCAAAATTAAAAAGATTCAATGGCAGAATTAGAATTAGAAAAACAATTAGCTTTATGTCCTCTTTCATAGCTCATAAACATCACCTGTATCCAGTCCTTCCGTTTCTCCTTAAATTTACCCTTTCTTGTTCTCTTTTTTTTTTTTTTTTTTGATGTTATACCATCCTTTTATACTGTATATTTAAAAAATAAGGTGATAGATTAAAATGGTTTTGGTTTTAAAGGTGTGAACATTTAAAAAAAAAAAAAGCAGGCCAAAATTACATAAGACGTACAGTGGAACCAGACAAAATCCCAGCACTCAGAAGGGGAAGGGACACAAATCCCACCCCCAAATCAGACGCTCTTTGCAATAGATACCGCTGGGAGGGGTCAATTTCTTCAGTGGAGGACACTGTGTATCAAACACACTCCAGGGCAGGACCTATGCCCAGGAATAGTTGGTCAATACAAATTGGATTCCATGGGTATTGGTGGTTTTTTCCTTTGGTTGATTGTTTTGTTTTGTTTTCCGTGGATAGGGAGAGCATCTGGGAAGTGCTGAGGAAAGGGAAAAGAGTGGGGTCAGAATATGTTGTGTGTAATTCTCAAGGATTAAAAATGCTTTACAAAGTGTAAACAGATCTTTCAAAGAAGGAACATGAGAAAGAGGAAAATATAATCCAACGTGCCACACTGTTTCATTATCAAGCATGGATCTGTAAATTTTAGAATAAAATTACTAGGAATATTGATCCTAAGCTAGATGGACACTATGCTTGGGCTAGAGAGCCAAACTGAAACATGAAAGGTCACTGATTTCTTAGAAGTCTCATTTTGCCACTTAATAACCAAGTCCCTGTCTCTACTATGAAGGAAACCATAAGGGAAATTCAACCCCAATGTACCTAGGAGCCATAAGAGCAAAGAACAAAATCATGGCCAGCAGCCATTTCCTGTGAGAGGTCTTTTATAGGAAATGAAATATTAAAAATTTGTCAGATCTATCCCTGTAAGAAAGGAAGACCAAGAAAACAAAACAAAAAACAAGAGAAGAATGAGAGGGAGAGAGTGTGGGGGCCAGAAACTTCAGGTGCTACAGGCTAGAAATACAAAGCTCCTCCCTTTGTGAGCTCAGCACTGCTTTTAATGGATGCTGGCTCATAGAAAATCTAGAGCGCAAGCCTGGTTAGTTCCTCAACTAACATTCACCTGAGCAACACGAATGATCCATGCTCTCCCTCACTGAAAAACCGTCCTTTGATTTTCTCAGATCTTAAAAATGAAGAATCAGGTCAGTGACGCTGCCCTATGTACTACATGCCCTCCAAAATGTTTAGACCAAAATAGCCTTTTAGTGGGTGACCTACTTAGTAGCCCCAAACAGAAGAACATCTCTCTTGTCACACTTTTGTTTTCCTTCTTTTTCATTAGGGACATTGGCTTCTCAAATATCCAATATTCTCTTAAAGGTCTGGGGATTTGCAGGAATTTAGACTGGACTGAGGGGTTTTTTCAGTTCCATGTAATGGAAAACGTGGTGGGTAATGCTTTGACTTCTATATAACTCTGAAACCTTGGGCGCTTAACTTTCCATACCCCAGTTTCCTCATCTACATGATTGAATAATGTTTTCCTTTACTACACAAGATGAATACAATTCCTCCAAAAGGCATAAAATTTTAGAGAGAAAAATCAGTATCACAGGAAAAAAATCAGACTATTTCCCAAAATTCAACGTTTCTGGTTGGTTGGTTGGTTTTGCTTTGTTTTATGTCTTATGTCTCTATCTTCCTTTATTCTAGATGTACTTTGAAAATATCCCTCAGATGTACCCCATTTTCTCTATCCATTCCTCTGTTGAAGGGCATCTGGGTGCTTTCCAGGTTCTGGCTATTATAAATAAGGCTGCTATGAACATAACATGTGTCTTTGTTATATGTTGGGGCATCTTTGGGGTATATGCCCAAGAGAGGTATAGCTAACCTCAGGTAGTTCAATGTCCAATTTTCTGAGGAACCTCCAGACTGATTTCCAGAATGGTTGTACTAGTCTGCAATCCCACCAACAATGGAGGAGTGTTCTCTTTCCCACATCCAAGCCAGCATCTATTGGTCCCCGAGACTTCTAGATGACTTTTTCAAAAATTTGACTTCCAGTTCAATATCAGCACGTGACAGAGGAAGTGTGAAACAGAAGTAGTGAAAACCCTAGTCCAGTGGTTTTGCTTTAAACTGCACCGTCTCCTTTAATTTCTACATTACTCATTAAATAACTCATCAAACCCAAACGTGGTCAGTTCATCAGATTGTATCTTAAAAAAATGATGGCAAAGCAATTAGAGATGATCCAAAGAAGAATGGAAAAAAATGATTAAAGCATTAGGAAACAGGGCCTGTGAGGAAAGGCTAAATGAGTTAAGGTTGTTTATCGTGGTGAAAGAGAGCCAAGAGGCAGTTTAATCACCATGCTCAAGTATAAAGAGTTGTCATAAAGAGGGCACTGACCAACTGTTCTGCATGCCTAAGGACAGCACTGGAGCAAATGATCTTAACTGGACCAGAGAGACAGTCCATGCTAGGAAGGACTCATTACAAAGAAAAGAGGAAAGTAGAGGAAAGGACACTCTCCCCACATCACACGGAATGAAGGCAAGACTCTGTTGAATTAGGAAAAAGTTAATATTAACAAATTTTTCAATATTGTTTTTCAAAAATTCACAAAATTTCAAGTTTACACCATGTGCTAGCAAATAAAGATCCTTAATGAAGAGAAAGAGAAAGTAAACTATTCCTGGGTATCTGTGGTTCTAGGACTCACCACAGGTACAAAACTCCACAGAAGGTCCTTTCAGAAAGTGACATCACATTTGTATGTAACCTATTCATAACCACCTGTATAATTTATCTAGACTATTGATAATAATGAATAGAATATAAATGCTAGGTGTATTTTTATGTTACTCAGGGGATAATGACAAGCAGAAGCTCTATGTGCATTTAGTAAAAATGTGGGCTTTTAACAGTATTTTTGATCCCATGTTGGGTGAATTCATAGGTACAGAACCAAAAGTTACAGAGGGCTAACTGCAATTCTTAACTTCTCTGTCTATCATCTATCCAGAAAGTTATCCCCTTAAAAATGTACAAGTTCTCCACTTGTTCTTTACCATGTTTTCTCTTTTTCTAAACATTATTGTTAGTATATTATGTGCCTGAGTTATATAGCATGAATTAAATGGGATCCAAAGCAATATGTTTCAGTGTTTTACCCAGCAAAATGATAGACTGTATGAATTTTCTCTTGATACTTTGTCATGCCAAGTTACCTCTTCATGGATGATCTAACAGAGCCCTTTAGGAAAACAGTCCAGAAGCAGATCAACCCCTAGCCTTTCCTCTCAATGCTCCTGGCAGAAGAGTAAGTTGACTTCCTACCACATAAGACCATCTGAGTTAGCTCTACTCTTAGAATAGTTTTGTGCGTGGTTCAGTTGAATAAACATAAGCTTGAGAAACATAGAAATATGAGTTCAAATCCTAGCTCTCTCACTACTCTATTGGGTGATATTGAGGAAAATAGCTATTTAAGACTTAGTTTCACAGGTATCTCACTACCATCCTTCAGTGTTCGCTGAGGATCACCTCAGGTAACCTGTGAAGAGCACAGAGCACCTAGTAGTCACTCAGACTCTGGGACCCACAGCTATCTGCACAAGTGATTATTTCCTTTGCTCAGGAAAATTAGCTATTTAAGGATCGGTGCTCAACAACGGTGTCCTTGTGGATTTTTCAAGACATCTTCCATTTGAGGTCATGTTGTGTTTAGATCTCATTGAATTCATCATATTCAAACACCTCTCTGCTTTACTCTTTACTGTAACCTTAGGTCACACATGTGGATCAATCAACTCAAGTACTATTTGAAAAGCAACTCGATTTTTAGCATCACGTAAAATAAATAAAAGCAAAAGTCTTGAGCCATATATACCAATTTAGTATTTAAAAACAAATACGTGGGGTTGGGGATTTAGCTCAGTGGTAGAGCGCTTGCCTAGGAAGCGCAAGGCCCTGGGTTCGGTCCCCAGCTCCGAAAAAAAGAATCAAAAAAAAAAAAAACCAAATATGTTCTAAGTGCTTATAGCCATCTCTCTCTCTTTTGCACATGTATATATGTATACACACACATACATGTATATATGTATATACACACACACATATATATATGCATATACATATATATGAGACACACATGGGGGAAAGGTAACCTAGAAGTAAGATAGCTAATAGTTACAGAAGCTAGAATTTGAACCCAGGGACTATGGCTGCAGATGCTATTAATCACAGCACTAATTGGCCCTGCATCTGACTGAATTTTTCAGTTGGAGTTTATTCAACCAAAAGTTATAAGATAAGCATCCTGATGAGGCCTGAAGTGGCTTTGTTTACACAACAGGCATTTCACAGATATTTTCTCCACTTGATGAGGAGTCGTATCCCATTAACACAGAGAATTGAAAATGCACCCTCAAATCGACGCTTTCGTGAAGTGCTCCTTTGGAACAAACAGGTTCATTTACTTACAGTACCAAAATAACCCAGCTTTGAAATGAGACCCGACAAAGGCATATATTGCGAAAAGGACTTCCCCCAAGCTATCTGTGTATAAATCTAGCATAGCTAAAGACTAGCTAAAGAATTGTGACCTCCATTGTCTTACCATAGTCTTCTGGCAATATCTGATCCGCAATGCCCCACCCCACCCTCTACCTCACCCCACCTTAACATCTAGAAAAATCAAGCAGGAACTAGAAGTGTAAATATTTACAGCAGATAGATTTCAGGTGGGGGCTTACACTTGAGCAGCAGTACTGCAAGGGCCATGGGTATCCATTCTTCCACTTTCCCACCAGACCTGAATGGGAAGATCTGTTGCCTTGCTGGCCAAGCTTTAGTGACTCTTGTACTGTGAACTCTGAAACACAACGATCTTTTCCCTTGTGGTCTTAAGAGCATTTGAAAGATGAGGGCCGTGCTGTGCATCAGGGACAAGGTAAAGGGGAGACAGACACCAAAACCAAACTGGGCAGGCCAAGTCAAAGCACACACTAAGATTTGTGGGTAACCAAGGGGGTCCTTGAAAATAAATCAGAATGCAATTAGAAATAAACTTGTTCCCTAACATGTAAAGATGTTTGTCCTGGGAGTTGGTGACAGGCAGCACTATTCTACATTGAGGGACTTTAGCTTTGGCTTATTAAAAAAGGTGGCTTGATTATCTGGTCATACTTCCCAGTAGACTAACTGGGTAAATATTTAGAAGCAAATCCCCTCTGGAAAAAGAAAAAACTCATTGGAGATCATTACTTTGAAACAAAAAGCATCTCGTTTGTTTCAGGTTGTAAAAATGTTGATCTCAAAAAGGAAATGTTCCTATTAGACCAACAGTTTTCTCTTCTCATTTTTTAAAAAGTCATTCCCTTATTTCCTAGGCGGCTTAGAAGGATATTTTTAAAAATCAACAAAAATTCAAATTGCTTTTCATTAAACAACCTTGGAGCTCCTTCTGAAAATTCTCAAGGATTGAGACTCTTTGAGCTGAAGGAAAATATCCAAGAGTTTTTTTTTTAAGCAGAATGCATAAGCTTGAGGCAGAAGACATGGATTTTACCCCAAGCCATAGGACCTCAGAATATACCAACATTTCCTAATCCCTAAACAAAATGTGTTAAATGTTCCAAGAGACTTCTAGTTCCAAGAGACTATGATTCCTGGTGCTTTAATAAACAAGATAGAGAGTTCAATTTGGGAGATATTGATTGGGAAAATAGGGGTAGTGCGTCTCAGTGGTAAAACATGCGTGATACTCTAGGTTAACCTTCAGCACTGCAATGAATGACACAAAAGAAAGAGCCTATGAGCTGTGGCAGGGGAGATTGGGAGAACTTAGAAAAGGAAGGAAAAGGAAGGAAGGAAGGAAGGAAGGAAGGAAGGAAGGAAGGAAGGAAGGAAGGAAGGAAGGAAGAAGAAGGAAGGAGGAAGGAAGAAGGAAGGAAGGAGAAAGGGTAGAAGAAAAGGAAGGGAAAGATAGAGAAAGGTTCATTTTATCTTATCTAGTTCTATACAAGGTAAGTGTAAAATAATATGGCTTCCTTGCTAAAGAAATGCACAATCTAGCAGGCTGATAAGAAAACACAATAATTCTGGAAGGCAGAATATGACAACTATCTCAGATGTGTGTCGACCTTCTTGTTTCTCAGACTGCCAGCTAGTGACCATCATTAAATGTTTTTTTGCTGACTGAGGTTCTTGAAAGCCTGAACATCAGGGAGCTTTTCTGAGACTTGGGAAGATGGGTGATAAAGAGAATGAGATAATATGCCCTTAAGGCCACAACTCCACTAGGAAGTTCATCATTTACCTCTGTCCTTAGAGCACAGAACAACAAACATCCCTGGTAATAGGAGTTTATGTTTGATCAAAGCTAGTATCACATGTGTATATACATAAACATCACATCAGCCCTTCCAGAAAATGCCTAGGGAAATTTTCTATTAATTAACGGTTTCTGGTAGTTGGATTCTGATTAAATGAGATTTGTTTGCTCCTTACAAACTTATGTTAGGTCCCTCACTATATCCACATCAACTACTCTCCTCCTTCCTGCTTGCATGGCGTTCACATATAGAAACATCAAGGGGAAAGCAAAAAAAAAATACAACAACAACAAAAAAAGTATACTGGATCAAGACAGACTCACTCCTTGCCTTAACAACAGAATCTTAGGACTAAATCTGATACTTTATACCCAGATCTTAAACATATAAACCAATACAAGTAGAACAATAAGAGTGATGTAAATTTCACCTTTGCTTTCAGTTAACCCTGTTATAAATCAAATGGAAATTTAAAATAGCTATATTTAAAAACAAAAATAGAATAAATCTGTTAACAACTATAGCTATGTTATCCCTCTGCAGAAAATGCATGTATTTTCTGTTGGCACAGAAAGAAAGCCCCCAGACACGTCTCGGTTTATGTGGCTTCCTCGGCGAACATCTTAGTTAAGTCTTTGCAGACACTGAGAGTTTGACAGAGTCCTGTGGATTCCGATTACTGGCTCGTAAACACTAAGTATTTTTTTTTAAATCACCATTGGGCTTTATTAGGAAATTTTCTCAGATTAACAACAACAAAAATGTAGTAATTAGAAAGTTTGTCATGCAGCTGCATGATTCCAGGATTCTAACAGATGTTACAACAAACTGTTTCAAGAAAGCTGGGAGAACCACAGTTCACAAGAGCAATACAAAAACTAGTTATTGTTCAAGCCCGCGTTGCCACAGGACCCTTATATTTAAAATGATGTAGACCTCAAGGCTCCCCTACAGAGAGGTACCAAGCAAATCCAAAAATAGAAAGTAACAAAAAAATTAAAATTAAATGTGTAGATTCAACTCCTTCACCATGCTAACAATGAAAGGCAAATGCAAATGATAGTGCCCTGCAAATATCTTGACTTTGATGCCACTGAAAGTGGGAAATAACCCTAAATGAGCGTGATAGCATTATCATGAAATGGTCACTTGGCCCTTCCAGTTGAATGAATTTTCTCTGTTGGGACAACTTTGCTTCAGTCCAGATATGGCAGGGTCAAAGTGTCTTCGCCCAGAGGTCATAACAAACTGATAACTGAAAGGAACTATGCAATGGTCAATGGTAAGGGATTAAGTAGATCGGTGACAACTATTATCACGTCACCAGGAGCAGATCTAAACTAGAAGACAGTAAGTAGCCAAACACCAATATTTTTTTATCAATCTTTTTTTTTTTAGATAGGGTCTTACTGCGTACCCCTGCCTGGTCTGGAACTAGCTTTGTAAACCAGGCTTGCCTCAAACTCATAGAGATCTTCCTGCCTCTGCCCCCCAAGGACACTGCCATGCTTAGCCAGCCTACATTTAATAAACCTATAGCTACCAAATAGCTTCCCCAGTGCACAAATACAACCCCTGCTTCACCCTGAAAACAAATAGTATCTGATTAATTGTCCTTTGAAGTAATACTGCTTGAGGTCAAAGATTAAAACTCTACCTAAGTTCTTTATCAAAATCGTGTCTGCCCTTGTACATATATATATATATCCCCATCTTGTTGTTACTTTAGTGATGTCAGCCATGACATATACAAAGAAAACTATCCTTCCTTGCCCTACCAGCATGACTTTAGGATGAATCAGACAGCTTCTCTAGGGTGTTCCAAGATGCTCAGAGAGGGTAAGTCTATGACTACAAGGCTTTATAATTAGAATCATGTGCCTCGTTTTATGACAAGGAATAAATGAATGGGGGAAGAAACTTGAGATCGTGCAGCCTGAGATCTCAAAAGGGATGTAAGTGCCTATCATCTGAAGGAGTCCAGCCTGACTCCGAGGCACATGTGTCAGAACTGCAAGATGTGTTCCCAGCACATAACAACTTTCCTGTTTGCCTGAGCACTTCTGTGGACATTACATGGTCATCATAAGTTTAGATCTGTAAGACACCAAAAACAACAGCACTTAATTTACTGTTATTTTATTTGATCTGTGCCTCAGTAGGCAAACTCCCATCTTTGCCTACCTCAGTAGAGATGAACTCCGTCAAACGCATGCAATTGTTTCAAACTAAAAGGCTGAAGGGAAATTGTTTTAAGGTCTTTAGTCGAATCTCTTGTAGAAGGCTTAGCTGTAATTATACCTAAATCGTGTGTTATTTAAGAACTTGAGAAGGCTAAACATAGTGGTTGGACCTTTCATCCTAACACTCAGACACTTGAGCTCTGAGTCCCAGGCCTGTCTGTTCCACATGGAAAGTCCCAGGCTAGCCAGGGATACATAGTGAAACCTTGCCTTTAGAAGGTTGGACCAAGAAGAGTGAGACCTTTAAAAGAGTTCCCTATTAGTGGCGATAAGCCTGCCAATTCTAAGACCCTGAACACTAGGAAAGGGAGACGTGGGTAAGTGACTTGCACATTGGAAGCTGCATAAGGGCTTAATGGACACCTGCTCTCCTTTAAAAGGTAAAATAACAGAAAAGAATCACCAATAAATATGGTGTGACCTCACCACTACCATGTCATGAACTAAGAGATAAAATCCAGACATATTGAAGGAACAGACTAGACAGTCAATGAAGATACTTATAGGAAGCTTCTTAATGAGCACTCCCAAGTGACTTACCTTTGACTGATATCACGTCAACACTTCTCAGAGTCCTTTGCTCTTCTCTTGATCTATTTCAGACTACTGTCTGTGCTTAACTTGAGAACCTGCGACACAAAAAATTGCTCCTCCCTCCTCTTTCCTCTCCAATATAAAATTAATTGTTACTTAATAGATTGCTTTGCTGCAGTTTTCTCAAACGTGCAAAGCAAACACGTCCTTTTTTCCCCACACACATTAACTTAATTTCTGTCTCACCCATTCAAGCGCAACACAATCCTTCCAAAGCTGACCTAACCACCTTCCCCACTCGGTATCCATGGCAACCACCACCAAGCTGCTCAGAGAGAGCCACAAGTAGTGGCAGGAAAGTACACCTCCCAGTGGAGCCATTAGTTCTGCTTTAGCCACATCGATAAGGGGTGGCAGTAGGCCAACCCCTGAATCCTCAAGCATTTTCTTTCTTCAGAGAGGAGTGTTATTCACAACTTTGTCCCAAGAAGGGGGAGTTGGGTTCAACTGTTTTCCACTCTCAACCTGTTGAAAATAAAGCAGTAAGTGTCCATTTTGGAAGGACAAGACATTTTGCATGAAGAGGAGCTCGGGCTCAGTAGTTGATAGTAAGGAAGCATCACTTAAGTATCCTCTTCATAGATTCTCCACAAATAGGAATGCGTTGAGAAGTGGGAGGAACAAATACATAGCTTTAGTTTCTTAACTGCACTAAAAGAAGGAAACAGGAGGCCACTATTCTCAATGCTGTCCAGTTGATCTGCTTAAATATAAGGAAATCGTTTGAACAAGACAACATTTCTTTTCATATTGCTTCTCTCTAAACTTCTTGGGAAAGAACTAGCCAGATGTTTATAGAAAGGGTGAAAAAACCCCACAACTATCTTTCATCCCTCTAAGTAGAGATGCATCCCAGTGAACAGATAATTTCAGTCCATCCTGGTAAGTGCATTAATAAAAGAATACACAGCTTGTAACAGGAAGGCAAAAGAAACATAATTAACTCAGCCTGACTCAGCCAACCAAGAATCCTGATGCCTCAGGATTGAGCTAAGTGGGGAATCAAGAACCCAGTGAAATTCATATGGTTTTGTGGAAGGGAAAGTATACTTCTATTTGCCTATGTATGACAATGTTCACTTCATTGTCAGAACAGGTGCCAATAAGCAGGAACAAATGAAAAAATGAGACTGGTCAAGATGTCATAGAGTAGAGTAGTAGAAAGATCCTACTAATAGCATGTACTATGGGGGATGGAGAGATAGCACAGCAGTTAAGAGCATGTAGTTCTCTTCCAGAGAACACCACTTCAGCTCCCAGAACCCACATCTTTGCAACTCCAGCTCTAGAGGTCTGACACCGTTCTCAGCCTCCATAGGCATAAGCATGTGGGGGTGCACACACACACACACACACACACACACACACACACACACACACACACATCCTAAAAAATAAAATGGACTCAACTTGCGCTTTTACCATGACCTTTGAATCCTCTAGGAACAAAGTTTTTCCACCAGCCAATAGTGTAACATGCTATCAGAAATGACAAAATTCTGCTTAGGCATCCAACTACCCTTTGATTTTAATTGAGGTGTTGAGAGGGGAACTAGCATGTGTAACTTCATCACAGCCAGAGAATAAAAGAACTAGGATTTAAAAATGTGGTTTCAGAGCCCATATTTTTTTTTGGGGGTGGGAGGTTTTTTTTTATTAACTTGAATATTTCTTACACATTTTGGAGTGTTATTCCTTTCGGTTTCGGCAAACATCCCCCTCCCCTCCCTTCCTTATAAGGTGTTCCCTCCCCCCCCCCGCATTGCCGCCCTCCCCCAACAGTCTAGTTCACTGGGGTTCAGTCTTAGAGGACTCAGGGCTTCCCCTTCCACTGGTGCTCTTACTAGGATATTCATTGCTACCCTACCTGGGTCAGAGTCCAGGGTCAGTCCATGTATAGTCTTTAGGTAGTGGTTTGGTCCCCTGGAAGCTCTGGTTGCTTTTTGGCATTGTTGTTCATATGGGGTCTCGGCCTTCAAGCTCTTCCCAGTCCTTTCTCTGATTCCTTCAGCAGAGGTCCCTGTTCCCAGTTCAGTGGTTTTGCTGCTGGCATTAGCCTCTGTATTTGCTGTATTCTCAGTTCAGTGGTTTCAGAGCCCATATTTTTGTAGCTACCAAACATGACGCTAGTATAAGGGTCCATTCTACCTACATCCTACCCAAACACAAGGAACCAGTGCTAAGATCAAGCTAGACTAGTCACATGAAAGCATACCACACTAGAAAACAACATGCAGAGAGAACCCACCCTTCCCCCCCATTTCTGTATCCTTTTCATTCTTTTTGTTCATAAACGTTCATTGCATACCTACTTATAGAGCACTACACTAAAAAACACTCACAATATGAAGTAGAAAACTGGGCTTCTCCCCTCAAGAATTGATAGGCAATGTAGGAAGGCAGGACAGCTATCTACATTGAATAAACATTTAGTAGACTGGAAAAGATGAGAATCCACAAAACATAAGTGATCCTTAGACAACTGAAGCAGAAGATAGGACTTGTAAAGCTGAGGTTTTGTGCTTGGTGAATACTAGGTGTTGATAAACGTCTGGGGTCTGGTTGGTTGGTTGGCTTTTGAGACAAGGTCTCTTTATGTAAACCTGACTGTCCTAGAATTAGCTATGTAGACCAGGCTGGCCTCAAACTCACTGAAAGCCTCTGCCTCCAAAATGCTGGGATTAAGTGTAGGTAATCTCATGCTCAGCAGGAAACACTTGTTGAATTAAATAAATTCATATCCTGATGTTTGTTCTAAGGACAGGAGGAACATCATTTGGGGAATATTCAGACCTATAAGCATGGCATACACAGTGTGGCTTTTGTTTTTTAGTGCACAACAGGAACTTCCTAGATGTGTAGAAATGATCACTGCACTTAGGATTTAAACCTTTGCAAATTCCCACTAAACCGTGTTTGGGCATTTCTTAGTGATGAACATTACTACATTAATATGAATGTATGACACAATCCCTAGAAATGTCTTTCTAAGAAACACAACTCCTGCTATTTGCTTTGCCCATCTAATAAGGTTGGACTCAGATAGTGATTTTAAAAATGAGATTTTAAGTATATTTTAGTTAGGACTGAAGGAGAAATGGTTATGATTTCCATCAGTAATCTTAGGTTGTAACTCTCTGTTTTAGGTGCCCATGGTCTGCTGGAGGCAGGGGGAAGTCAGTTTGAATCTGCTTCTGAAAATCAATTTATTTGTTATAAAAGTAAGAGCAAGAGAAAGACATTTCCATATAGTCATTTTGTATATCCCTAAGTGGTCAAATTACTGTTCTTCTAAAACTTTCTACTACACTATAATTTCTTTTTCACTTGTGTCATTGTGGGTATTCTACTAATTCTGTAGTGAATTTTGATTTCTAATGCTTTTGAGGATACAGACAGTTTGATGAAATCAGGTTTGTTTAGAATAGTATGAACATAGACATAATACATGCAATAAGAATCTATTAGAACACTAAAGGGAGACCTAAGCATTTATATACAAAGGAGTGGCAATAAAGTTATCCCATTGTAACCCTGACTTACTTTCATCTCAGGTACCAAACTGCTGTGCTAGCATATAGCACCAAGTAAAATATATTTCAAATATATTATATATTTCAAATATATAAACATATATATATATAATACATTAATTAAATTTGGTATAGCTAATATATACACTGTGTAAATTAATATATTGATTAATATGTAATAGATTTAATACTCTGTATATTAAGTGAATTGGGTGTGATTTCACAATGTTAGGGAAAAAAGCACAAAGATGTATGTCCTCTGCTCTAACTTCTTCCAAAGCATCCAAAGTCATTTTCAGCTCTATGGATGCATGTTCTAAGCATTGGAAAACTCCAACTTGCTACACTAAACGCTTCCGAATATATTGTCCACTGTGGCCTGCCTACCATCTTCCAGGTGTAGTTCAGAAGGTAACTTCTTCTTTGTGGCAAAGTCTAAGAAAAAGATTTGAAAGCTCACACCTAGGGTAACCTTCTATCCCCAAAGCCCGGAATCTTCGATTGAGAAACTTTTCTGTAAAGCAAGAATGACTACTGCCTTCCTGAATTTCCCATGCTTTAAAAACATTTTCACAAGATCATTTCGACCCTCCGAGGTAGGTGAGACTCGTAGTGAGTTTATTCTCTCCATTACAATGAGAAAGTGGTGCACAGAAGTTAAATAACTTGCCTAAGATCACACATTTCATATTGCTTCATTCTTCTCCTTATTTCGTAAAAAGCGCAATCTAGTTTTTGGGCAACATCACAAAGAATGTATTTGGGAAAGCAGCAATGGAACTCTTTGCTATACAACATTAACTGTGCCCGGCCAGACTCAGCTCCCTCGCTTTCCAAAGCTATGGGTAAGAACCTTTACTTTAGAATTTTAGCCATTTCTCTCCCCACTCCTCCCTCTGTTTCCTGAAAGAACAATTAAGATCCATCTGGGACTAATTATAATGATTCTTGAATTTGAACTTGCAACCATTACCCAATCGAGGTCACTTATTTTAAATTAACTTGCCTGGTCAAAACACAGGTTTGGTTATCTTCCGAACACAGTGCAGAGAGGCCCTGGCTCGCTCAGACTTTTAATTAACTAGCTAAATAACATGCACTGTGACAAGCTGCCTAAGATTTGATGGAGTTGTACATTTGCATTCAGACAAGGATCAAAATACACTGTCAGAGCTTCAGGGACTAAGTCCTAGAAACCTTCACACAGACTCTTGTTCAAGGCTATGCGCTTCTTCCCTTTGGTTACCTCTAATTATTTTCCTGAGCTTTTGTTCTGATTATCCAACATTCATCACAAGTGCAGCTTGTGTTTCAACAATGACAATTCATGTCCTATGCTGATAGGGAATCGAAAATTGGAGTCCTGTGCATATGAGCCAAGCACGAAGCTTCATGAAATAATTAGAGAAACCAAAAGGAGATTCCCAGGATGCCCAGGAAAAAATAAGACTTTCTAAAGAGTCGGACCTCAACTGCTCCCCACTTAGGTAATCATACTTAATAGCACTAGGTAGTCTTTGTTGCACAGATTTAGTGGTGGGAGCTGATTATACTGCAATAATAATGATAGTAGAGGCTGGAGAGATGGCTCAGAGGTTAAGAGCACTGACTGCTCTTCCAGAGGTCCTGAGTTCAATTCCCAGCAATGGCATGATGGCTCACAACCATCTGTAATGGGATCTGATGCCCTCTTCTGGTGTGTCTGAGGACAGCTGATGTACTCATATACACTAAATAAAAAACAATTCTTTTAAAAAGTGATGATAGTAGTGACAGTTCTTATCAACAGTGATTCTTAGTAGTAATATGGCTGCTAACAGCATTAGGCTTTTGAGATAGTTAAACCTAATTTTTACCTCCGTTTCCAACCATATATGCCTACGAGTTCTAAATCAAGTTGCCAAACTTTTCTGAGCCTCAGTTTCTTAGTCTGAAAGATAAATTCACAATAGGGACTACCTTAAAGAATTATGATGAAGATTCAGAGAAATAAAGCCTACGGCACAGCAAAGTGCCTACTGATTTCAGATCCCCTAAAGTCATGTTTAAATAATGCCATGCTGTACAGCATAAACCTTTAATCCTGGTGCTAGGAATGTGGAAACAGGAGGATCTCTGGGACTTGCTGGCCAATCAGTTTAGCTGAATCAGTGAGCTTCCAGTTCACTGAGAAGCCATGTCTCATAAGAATAAGATGGAGAAGTAATTGAGGAAGATTCTTACAATGACCTGGAGCCTACACAATACAAAAATGTATACACACACACACACACACACACACAAAAATAGAGGGAGAGGGGAGAGGGAGGGAGGGAGGGGGGGAGGGAGGAGGGGGAGGGAGGAGGGGGAGGGAGGGAGGAGGAAATTTTACCAGATAGGGGTGGTGCACTCCCTTAAGCCCAGCACTTGAGTGTCTGAAATAGGAGGATTGCTATGAGTTCAGTGCCAGCCTGAATATTGAAAGTATTTTAGACCAACCTGTACTACATAGTGACATCCTACTTCAAATGAATAAATAGACGATAGACAGGGGGGCAGGTAGACGGATGGATAGATAGATAAATAGATAGATAGATAGATAGATAGATAGATAGATAGATAGATAGATAGATAGATAGATAGATAGATTCATACATACATACATACATACATAATAGATACATAGATAGATAAATGATACATAGACCTATGATAGATAAATATTTAAGAGTGCTTTGTAGTATTAGTCAATTTTTTGTTGCTGAAATAAAACCAAGTCAATGTATAAAAGGAAGAGCTTATTTGTCTTTGAAGTTTGAAGGGGATAAGACTCCATCATGGTGTGGAGGCATGGCAACTCTAGCAGGATGCTGAGACCATGTATCCTTTATCAGAAGGATGATGCAGAGGAAGCACTGAGAATAGTATGAGACTTTGAAACCTCAAAACATGCCCTCCATGGCATACTTCCCCCAGCAAGGCCACATGTCCTAAAACTCACCAAACACTGCCACATAGCTGGATCCCAAATGTTCAAATGCTAGAACTTCTGAGGGACGTTTTCATTCAAACTCCTACACTTCTGTACAAGTCTTGAGAAATGCTAACCTATAAACCAAACTGTCATCTGTTATATACCACCAAAAGGGCTTTGTCCAGCTCTTCCATATCTAAGGTCCTATTTTTCCCTTCTTCCTGAGAAAGGGACAAACAGAAGGTGCATTACTTGGTAATTGATTTCCTGACAGCTTCTCATCATTTTGCATCTGCATCTCTAACACCCAACTTCTAATTGCAAACCTCAGCACATTTCCTCTTATTCCCAGTGCTCTCCTAAGAATCAGCAAAAGCCTTCCTCTGTATCCAAGCACCAATTTATCTTCCCATTCTTTTCACCCTAGAGCTGCGGGGTTGTTTTTTTCTTTTTAAGTCAGGTACATGAAATCAAGGAAGGCTTTGTGCAGGAGGCTGCCTGTGAACTTAGTCTTTAGGAATAGATAGGATGTTTTTCAGGGAAAGATGAAGGTAACAAGGAGTATGAAAAGAACATAGCCAATACAGGCAAACACTTAGACACTGTCTTAAGAGCTGAAGACACATGGTTTCACACATTTCTTACTTCAGTTCTGCGAAGTAGCTGTAAGTGATAGATGTCTTTCCCATGTAGGCTACTCAGACCTTTAAGTTATGATGAAAAGTGGGGTCTCGAACTCATCCGTCTAGCCTTCATTATTGACTACACTACTTTGTTTTTCCCTGACTATATCGCCTATATTTATTATTTTACAAATAGAAAATTAAGGCTGGTATGGGAAAACTTGCCTGGGATTATAAAGCTAATAACTGATACGTCTAAGATATACTGCCTTTAGCAGATCCCACTTTATTTACTATCTGGCCATTTACATAGCACTTCTACCTTAGCTTCTCCCACCATCATTTCAATCACAACTTCTTATAGTAAATGCTTACGGCCTACCTCATACCAAATGCTTATGTTATAGTTACCTCAAATATAAATCTCTCCTAGCTGCCACTTTGCTAGACCAGTAAAATTCCTGAATGCATTCTGAATATTATCCTTACACTCAGATAAGTAAATCTCTCAATCCTCATCAAAAAAAGTTCCTTTCTGAAGCAGATAATTGCAGAAAGCCACAACTGGTCAAAATGCAGAGAAGAATTGATTGTGGGATGCCCAGTGCCAATTAATACGTCGACCATATAACCCATGTCTGAGCCTCAGGGACTGTCTCTGAAGAGGGGCTGGAAAATTGTAAAAGCCAGCCTTGAAAAGACAGGGAAGTTTCACCCATAACATCTCAACACTGTGGTTTCCCTAGACAAGACCTCGACAATTCTACCACCGATAGACCTGCTAATATGAAAGGGGAAAATAATCTCACAGGGTCTCCGACTCTATATAAACAGCTGCAGACAATTAGTGCCTGAGGAGACAGAGAATGTGCCTTCCCCAGCGATGGGCCTCCTAATTGGTTATACCGACCAAGTAGCACTGAAAACGTATACATACAAGCAACACTAAATGGACTGAGCACATATACATATACATATACATATACATATACATATACATATACATATACATATACATGTGTGTGTGTGTGTGTGCATTCGAGAGGCATCAAAGGGAGGATGGGAGGTATATTTGAGGTGAAAAGAACGAAATAAAATAATTTTAATTTCATTTTTTTTTTGGTTCTTTTTTTTGAGCTAGGGGTAATTTCATTTTTTAAAACTACCAAAAACATAGTATTGATGCTGCCTATAGGACTAGCGCTAGGGAGGCTGAGGTAAGATCTTGAGTTTGAGGCTATTCTAGACTATAGAGACCTTGTTTCAAAATAAATAAATAAATAAATAAATAAATAAATAAATAAATATTTTTAATTAAAAAATCTCTCCTTTAGCATTTATGCACTATAAGCCAGCAAGACTCTCCTGAAATCAGGAGGAATAGCCTTCCAGAATACTTCTCTCTTCATTTTCAAAATAGCATTCTATTTAAGTTACCTGTTTGTCAGGTTCCCACTTATAAAAGCCAAAGGAAAAAATGTTTTAGATTTCTGGTTGGAGACAAAGTACTTTCTATCTATAGCAGGTTGAGTTAATCATTCTCTCCTCGGTTGTACTTTGTTCATATTTCTGTTCTCGCACTTCTCCCACTGGGCTATAATCATCTGTTAACTTGGCTGTCTCTCCCATTCAAGTGTGACATCCTCCAGACTAGGGCCCAGATTCTTGTGACCTCTGTCTCCCCATGGTCTATCCCCATGATTGCCACAGCCGGAGCGCTCACCAAACATTCATTAAAAGAAGAAAAGATAAAAGTGGTTGATAAAAGCCACTTTCCATATAGAAAGGGCAATTTATACTTATCAATCCACATTCTTTCTAATTCCAGTGGTGTGCCAGGGAATGGGCTATTGTCAAAAGACAAAAGTGTTGATTTGTAGTGCCCACTGATTTCTGGGTTAATAATTCTGGCACTGCTGATTTCAAGCTACCCATGGTTTTATTGACTGGCTCAGAAGATTGTGAATATTTAACAAGTGGCTTACAGAAGCTCCCTGTGCTTGGCTGAAAATCAGCTTCTTCCTAGGGTACTTGAACTGTTTGCATGCCAGTGCGCTCAGAAAGGTAGATGAGCTGGCAAGGAGGGCAAGATGACACCGGATCCAAATAGCAAGAGTGAAGGGCCAAAGGAAACATTTGTGAGTTTGGAGAATTGTGTGCTTTGCCCCCCCATGAACTAAGCCTCAGTCATTTGTCATCCATTTGCAAATTGAGATCCACTTAAATGACGTGGCTCCCAGAAGAGGACCGAAGCTGCCAAGTAAGCAATTATCCTGAAAATCACATAGGGTTTCGGAGAGATAGTTATTTTTATTTGAAAGTATAAACATGGTCATTTACTTCAACTATCAAATATTTTTACTGATTAGGGTGTCAACTACTGAAAACACTGCACAAATGGAAAATTATTAAGAGAGGCATATCTAAGAAGTTGAAAAAGAAGCCGTTCTAGTCTCTGTATCCATACCAGCTGCATTCTTTCCACAGACCAACTGAAGCGTCATCGGCTGGAGCCACACGGGGCCCTCTAATATATGCCCTACTATGTACACTTCAATTTTGTGCACAATAATGAAGCTAATAATTAAATGGCAAAATTTGAGTACAGAACACCACACAACATCATGGTTCATATTTTTTTCTAATACATCATCTTTAATGCTTATCAGGCAATTTCCCATCAAATGATGCCATATATATATTGTCATGATGCATTGCCAAGCATCGTACCTTTGCTTGAAGTTCCTAGTTTAGAAGACCTGTTATAGAACCCTGTTTATATGGGAGATACTTTATACATTCCTCCTTTTTTATTCAAATGACAAGGCCACTCCCATTCAAGTGCCTGTTTCTCATCATCTACAGCCTTTCCAGAATGTCAATGAATATATATATATATATATATATATATATATATATATATATATCAAATCCTTGATTGAACTTTTAGAATACATTATACATATTAAAGCAAAAGGCTCTGAATGTAGCTAACGCCAGCCTGAACTACATAGTCGGTTCCTAGGACAGCAATGATTACCTAGTGAAACACTGTATTTAAAAATTAAAAAGGGGAAATTAATTAATTAATTAATTAGGTCTATTTTAAAATGTGTGTGTGTGTGTGTGTGTGTGTGTGTGTGTGTGTGTGTGTGTGTGTGTGTGTGTGTACATGCCATGGTATAATATGGAGATCAGAGGACAACTTACAGGAATCAGTTCTCTCCTTCTACAATGTGGGTTCCAGAGATTGAACTCAAGTCTTCAGGCTTATTTTTCTAGTCTACTAAGCCATCTTGATTACCCTTTCTTGTGATTGGTTATTAAATCTTCCACATATTTCATTAAGCTATCATAATTGAATATGAAAGTCTTGGAAGGAAAGCTACCTCCAAAGGGTAGTAAAACTCTTACCCTCTAATCCCCCACATCTTAGAATTGTATTTCTTGTCTTTTTCATTTCCTTTCTTTCCACGTAAGCTTCTCTACTGTCAGCATAAGCATTGACAAGATTATTTTATTGTATGGCCATTTGTCTTCCTGACAAAAAGCTCCAGTCACCCTCGGTGTCAGCAACACTCCCCCACCCCAACATACACTGCCATGGGACTGGCTTTAGTATACTCATTGTTCTTTCTTCCCACTGTTCCAGCACACTCCTTCAGGTAAGATGATTGCGATATATATAGCCCTGCAGTTCCGACGTAAGAGAACAAATACGTGCACATGGAACTTCCTAGGAAACATTGCCAGTGGAATCGGCTTCTGCTCTGTTTACAAAGACTCAGACACATTCATTGGGGCCTTCACTGAAGAAGGCTAACACCTACGATTGGATTGAAAAATCTCTTCTGGAAGGTGTGGCACGGTAACAGGCTGATTTCTGCAGCGCACCACGCGTTCAGTTCCCCACACTGCTGAAATTACATACGGTGCCATAAGAAAACAATGCCTTTTTTCAACTAAGAGAAAAGGGAAGGCAGATGTGAGCCTAAAAAAATCTTTTCTTTGAACATAGAAAATGTGACCTAATAAGCTTTATTTTCCTCCTTGCAGGCAAAATATCCATGCAGTAAAGGAAAACTGCATGGTGAATTCAACCAAAATCCTCCCCACAAATCCAACCTTTTTTCCCAGACTCCCTTGCCCAAGCTTTTACATGATACTTAAATCAAAGAGAGACAAATTAAGGTGAACATCAAGGAATGTTCTGTACTGAAAGCAAGATCAATCTTTCTCCATAGTTCTTTTCTGGCGCTGATGTAGAAAATCCAACCATGGAGATACTTAGGTCTGCAAATAACCTAATCTGCATACCAGATGGATCTAAGGGGGGAAAAACATACACACTTCTTCACACACATTTTTTTTTCTAAAATGTGAGCATAGAAAAGCAGATGCTTTTGCCTCCCAAAGGATACGTGGGCCTCTCTCAAGTAGTCTTGTGGAACAATTTCATTTCAAATTTCTAAAATTATGAAAATATCTAGATTAAACATGAAATTGAGAAAGGACTGGTCTCCTTGAGAGACAACCAACTGAAGGCCTTATAAATCCTTTCTAACTACTCAGAGATTCTCAGCCTGCAGTTCACAGAAAGACATGATGAGGGGTCGTTTAGTAAAGGAAAACTACCCCCAATGAGTAAACTGTGTTTGCCTGACTTCCTTGACAGAAAGTTTTACACTGTCTGCAAGGCTCAGTTTTAGTATATACGAGACCTTTCTTCTGCAAAGAAACCTCTGTTCAGTGAATGAGATTTGTAGCTGGGGTTTTCCCCACTTTGAGATGCTATATGTGAAGATAAAAATAATTTTCCCTAAAACAATGAATTTCATCTATACTTTGCACATTTTCCCCTTATCATAGCAAGCCATTTATCATCCCTAGCAAATCTTACAAAGGCAAAGTGACTGCTGAACATGGATGTGGGAACTTGGTATTTCTTCCTTAAATGTCACATCTGAGTGTAAAAACAGCTTTTTATCCGTGAAGTTCTAAACCTAATTCAGAAAGATCTATTATAATTACTATAAAAGCAAAGTTGGATATTCTCTTGGTTACCAGAGTTATTAAGTCAGTGAGGGTACAATTTATGCCTCGTTCATCTGTAACAGATCGAAAGAATAGAGATTGAGGATTAACTGAACAAGAACATTCCTATTAACTATCCAGTCCTCTGGTACACTGTATTATATTCAGTATCCCCAGGCCCTCCCTGTTTTCACAAGCTTTTCCCAGAAAAAAAAATTAAAGGAAAGGCGAAGAGAAAAAAAAAAATATAGCACATTTCTCACTGAGGCCTCATTTAGCTCCCATCAGTAGGATTATAGCAGCTCTACAGCAGATCTCAAGACAACAGACGCTTACTCTCTAACAACCCGGAGAGCCTTTCTGATGGAAGCCTTCTGTGAAACATATTACCATGGCCCTGATATTCTCATCAGAAGTTTCTGATCAAAGTAAACTATTGTCTCATGACTCAGGCACTCACAGCAAACATCCATGATTATACCGTGCAGTAGTACATTGTTGTCTGCTTTTCTGTTGTTGTTCCTTCCTTCTCCTTTAAGGCAGACTGTCACTTCCTCTAGTACTAATGCACCTCTCCCAAATATCACTCCCAGCCTCCCTACACACCCCTTCTCGCTTGAAGTGTTTAATTTACTGGGAACTGGGGAAACCAAGATTGGTAAGAACTGTATGTTAAATCAGAGTTAAGAAGACACTGAAAGCAAGGATGAGGAATTAATTATGGGCTTCAAGGCAGCAGCTCAGTGACACCTAAATGTTCCTATCTTTAGATAACTTTCCCATCTCCTCCAACTTAAGGCTAACTCTAGAAAGGGTGATAAGAGGACTACCTTCCAGTAAGTCCACTTGTTCTGAGCACACCATCTGGGCATGGACCAAAACAGTTATTCTAACAGCTTCCTGTTTCCCTGAAGCTGAAGATGCAATGCCTTAATCAACCACCCCTCCCTAGAAGGAAGTAGTGTGGCATACCGCATCATTCCAATCTCAGACATGTTTGTAGATGTTCTCTGGTTTGATTACAGCAACCTTGCTAGGACAGCAAGGGCTAAATTGTGGATAAGTGAATGGAGATTCAAAAAGTTGAGTGATTTGCCCACAGTCAAGGATTGAGTGCATGACCAAATCCAATCTCTGGATTGTCATTCAGGGCTCTGCTAATGACACTACCATTGTGTATTGTTCCTTCTGGCCTTCCTTATGAGAAAAAAGGACAATGAACTTGGCCTCCACTAAAATAGGCTTCCTTATTTTTCTCTGAGTTTGTCACGTGTCCTTGGGAATGTTGTTCATTTTTCATAAAGTATTCAAAAGCCTCTAGTTTTATTATGTGAGGGTTGTCAGTGAATTAAAAATTCAACAAATGTATGGTCCCAACTTGCCACCAAAAGTTAACAAATGTCACCAGCAAAGATGTTTCTCACAAGCAGACACTGAAGAATACATCCCAGAAGACACCTAACAGCTTATTTTGTGTCGTGGCAGCATGAGAAATCACCTCCTCGAGACATTCATTAACCTTTCTTTTCCTTCATACATAATCAGTCTGAAATGCGGTTCATATTTTAAATTCATTGAAAACATCTCTCTCTGTGCTCTCTCTTTTACACACACACACACATACACACATACAAACACACACACACACACATACACACACACACACAATGGCTTGAGTCTTTGTGATAGCAAGAAAGTAAACACGAAACTCAAAGGTACAACTCCATTTCTATGGATCAACCTAACATGCACCCTCCATGGCGCCTTCCCTTTCTGCTTCATGCTGTAGACAACCTTTCTTGCTCCTCTGCAAAAATTGAGAGCCATCATCAGCGTTTAGCATAAAATGATCGGAAATTGAAACTATATTAGGTCATAATATTCTTTACCTACCTCAAACCCTAGCTTAGCCTAATCTACTTCAAACATGCTCAGAGCATGTCCATTAGCCTTTAGTCAGGTGAAATCATCTAACACAAAGCGCATTTTATAAGAAATCACTGAGTGGCTCACGTCATCTATTAACTGTACTGAACGGAGAAAAGAGCTAACTTGGTATAAGAACCAAGGATGGAACTGAGCGGTAAAGTTCTTCCCTGCAATGCGTACAGCCCTTGGCTTGCATCACTCTTGCTTCAAATACATAAACTTCAACCTCTCCTGCATGTCCATAATTTAGACAGCACCATAAAGTTGAAAAACTAAGGAGGCAAATTGAAACATGTCATACAGTCATGCCAAGGGGACTGGCTCTAAAGCAGTCCTCCAACTCGGATACTTACCAAAACAGATGTGTATGTCCCTTATACAAACCAGCACACTGTTCATGGCTTTCTATATACCTTAAATAACATGTACATTACTTATATTAACTAATAATGCATAAATATTAAACAAGTAGTTCTTATACGGCATTGCTTGGTGGAACAGAGAGAAGAAACTAGCCTTCACATGTCCTATTTGAAATGATTTTTCAGATGTTTTAAGTGTGGGCTTGTTTAAACATTTGGATGCAGAAGCCACAGATATGGAGGATCTAATTGTACCGCCAGTCCTTCCACAGGAAGAATGATCCAGCTTCTAATTCCAGCATTATCATTTCCTGGCTATGTGACCTTGGAGAAATTATTTAAACTACCTTTGGGCTGTGATTCTTCATCTGTAAAATTAGACTTAAAATTTTATAAAAATTACTTACACATACAACATTGAGTATAAGGCCTGCATATTTTAGACATTAAAATAAGGGCAGTTGTAATAACTATAACAGTTACAGACTTTCATATATGCATCCAGTTTGCTATGTGTAATATTCTGAGGCCTTGCCAGTTGTTTGCAAACCTCTGACATCTGCATCCAGCTGTGTCCAGAAGCAATTCATCATGAAGCTTAACCGTACAGCCTCTGGTTTGCATTACTTCCTTCTAAGGCTTGTTCCAAACATCATACTCATAGTTTTCCCTTGTTTTACTTAAAGAAAGATCACGTTGACATGAAACTTAAATCGGCATAAGGATGTTCCTTTCATCTCTATATCGTTCACTTCCTTGTTCCCATTACCTATATCTAGGACAGTGTCAGCACCTCAGTGTTTGACAAAATGCTTAATGAATCAAAAAGTTTGGCGTACTTTGTTACAAGAAAATTAACTTAATGCATTTAGGGGAAAACATAACAGCCAGTGCATTTGGCTGGAAAATATTTAGCCCACTGACATAAGAGACAATAAAAGGCACTTTGTAAACCGAAGGCCAAGTACTTAGCGCGCATTACTGATGAAAATAATGATAATTATGATGACTCTGGGGAACTGTTTCTTACCCTCACTATCGCTGACATTTGGGACCAGATGATTATGGTTGTAGGGACTGTCCTAAGCATTGGAAGATAACTAGTGGCATCCCTGACCTTTACCCATGAGATGCTAATAGCCAAATCTGTTGTCTGACATTGCCAAATGTCCCCGGAAGGAAAACTCCTCCGAATGCCCAAGGGCATTGCCTACAGCCTCGAAAGCTATTCAGATGGCCACACATCTTTCACATTAAGACATTAAGGCAAGAAAAGGAAGGCAAGCATGGAGAAAAGTTTTCAATAAGCAAAAGTAACCTCAGTTAACCTGAAAATCCCATTAACCCCATTCTTTGAGTGCTCTATTCCCTAAGCTTTCTAGATAACAAAAAAAACTGTACAGTACATTCTATTTTCTAATTTGTATGCTAAGTTCAGCTCATTTTCCATCCCAACAGCTAAGCACAGAAATCCAGTTCATGGCTGAGGGATCATCAGCTTTGCTTCTGCCATCTATTTTAAGTGACAATGATGCTACTGACCTGGAAGTTCCAATGTTTTTTTTTTTAATCCCCTTGTTTTGACATTTTAACTTTGATATTGACAACGATTCCTGTTTTATCTGACGACAAGTGAAATACAACAAAAATGAACCCAGTCAAATTAGCAGCGGTTCTACTGTATTCTAAAGTCCCAACACATTGTTGATTAATTCAAAAGCCTTCATTCGAGTCATCCCACTGATTGTATACATGAAAAGTGCCCTTCAATAAGCAAGATTTCTCATTTCTTCTTTCTGCAGGTTGTGATCCTGGGGAAGCATTCAAGAGGCTATCACTACATGCTTGCTAACCTGGTAAGAACAAAAATGTAGTTCAAGTGTCCCTGGGCAATGTAGTCCATTTGGTCCCCGTCATCTATAATCAGCTGTAAAGGAAATCCAGGAAGCACCCAATGTGTTCTATAGACGCTTAGAGAAACAAATTCAGTAAATACCCAAACCAGCCTTTGCTAGCTCTGTATACTATTATGTTGTCTTTTTCAGCTACAAAGCTATCTTCTTTTCTTATTTAAAAGATAATTTGAGTCAGGTCCGCAGGTATCAGCCTATAATCCCAGCTACTTGGGAGGCCGAGGCATGGTCAGAATTCAAAATTCCCTGTGCTGCCAAGCAACTTCAAGATCATCCTGGTAAACACAGTAAGATCCTGTCTCAAAATAAAAATAATAAAATAAAACCTTTCCAAACTGGATAGAGGTAACAGCTCAGTGGTAGAGTGCTTGCCTGGGAAGAAGCAGATATTACATTCAATCTCCAACACCAAACAATAATGATAGGAATAATAATCAGGTATATTTCCTCGCTTCTCTTAGAATCAATTTGGATGTCAGCTATTTTAATTAGGTTTGGAATGTAAACCAAGGGACAGAGAACACAGGAAGATGATTCCCAATATATCCAAGGACACTTGCATGCCAATATTTGATTTGTGCTTTCAGAGGCTAACAAATCTCTTCAAATCAGGTACAACAAAATATACTTTTCTACCTACACAAACACAACATAATTTTTTTCTTTTTTTTATTTTTACACTCAATATTTTATTCCCTCCCAGTCCACCTCCTACTCTTCCTCATCCCTTACCTCCTCCTTGCCCACCTGTCTCCACAAGGATGTTCCCACTCTACCCACCCCACCAGACCTCTAAACTTCCGGGGGCCTCCAATTTCTTGAGGGTTAGTGCATCTTCTCTGACTGAACCCAGACCCGAGAGTCCTCTGCTGTATATGTGTTGGGGGCCTCATCTCAGCTGGTGTATGCTGCCTGGTTGGTGACCCAGTGTCTGAGAGATCTCAGGGGTCCAGGTTAGTTGAGACTGCTGGTCCCCCTACAGGGCTGTCCTCCCCCTCAGGTTCTTTCAGCTTTTCCCTAATTCCACACAGGGGTCGGTCAGCAGCTTCTGTCCATTGGTTGGGTACAAATATCTGCATCTGCCACGTTAAGCTGCTTTTTGGGTCTTTTGGAGGGCAGTCATGATAGGTCCCTTTTTGTGAGCACTCCATAGCCTCAGTAATGGTGTCACACACCCACTCCCTGAACTGGATCCCCCTTTGGGCCTGTCGCTGGACCTTCTTTTCCTCAGGCTCTTCTCCATTTCCATCCCTGCAGTTCTTTCAGCCAGGAACAATTATGGGTCAGTTTTGACTGTGGGATAGCAACCCCATCCCTTTCTTGATGCCATCTTTCTGTTGGAGGTGGACACAATGTAGGTTTTTATATTCAAATGCCCCATGCCTTTAAAATCCATGACATCCAAGAAGATACTGTTCTATCAAGGTCACCTCGTACCTCTTCATATTCTGTAAAGACAACTTCTTTAGTGATTAACGAAATGGCTTATAAACTAGAGATGCCCTTTAGGTAAAGGCTCTATAGAGCATTGACTCTGAGGAATGAAAGAGGGATGTGAAATTATCATTATAACACTAAGAACCTATTAAATTATCACAGGAGTTCAAGCTATAGTTTTGTTTCATTAGCACAACAAAATCACAATCATTAATAAAGCTCTTAAACCAAAAGGATAGAGTAGATGATTATTGTAATTGTGCTCTTCGATTTCTAAAATTAAGAGAATTATCTTGTTGTAGTTATCAATGTTTCTAAATGATAAAAGAAGTGATGTTCAATCATCTTTCTCAGAAAGCATCCAAACACTACTTGCTGACTTCTGATGTAGTGTGCATCTTCAATATGCTGCTCAAAGTGAAGGACGCCTTCCAGCTAACTGGAGGAGAAATTAATTGATTCTTCTAGGAGAAAAAATGGTCCTCAGTTCATAACTAAAAATACTCAACTTGGATTTGGGACAACAGATGAGTAAAGGATATTTTGAGTCAATGAAGGTTAGACTAGGGTGTGGTAGAAAACAATGGATGTTCCACCAAGATACCTGAGACAGCTGAGGTTTTGATTGAGTTTTTCAATTTCTTTCTTACCAATAGTCTGCTTTCCTTCTTTTATTTTCTTACCTCCAGCCCTCTCATTTTATCTTTCTCTCAGCTTTGTATGTTCTAGAAGACAGTTATATATAAAATACAGTGTTTAAAATATGGGGTTTGATGTATTTACTGGCAGGGTATGAGGTGACATTAGGTAGTGCTCACACAAGTATTTACTTAATGAAAACTTTTGTCCTTAATGAACATTAGGAAAATATATCACTAAGACATCAAAAAAGTTTTTCAGATATTAATTCACGTGGAGCGAAAACAGATTTGGCAAAAGTGAAATAATGTTTGATCTTCATGTAAAAATATAATATTGTTTCTTTATGATTCTGCAAAAAAATAATATGTCCACGCATGTTGGACTAGAGATTGAAAAAGAATACTGAGTTGGAGTTTAGAATGTTTCAGTCTTACAGTGGCAGTGGATGTAGAAGTTGAAAGAGAGGATTTCTTCCATGTGTTGGGACCTTTGGAATTAGATGTTAAAACATTATTAGAAAGGCAAGACATTCCTTGGGAGTGATAACTGTGAAAACCAAGGAAGAGAGACAGTAGTAGGAAGAAGGGAAGGTTTCAGACCACAATATACATCTGATACCACTTAAGAAGAGAAAGAAGAAAGATAGTCAAGAAGAACACAGACTGTGGTGTATCTCTGAGAAAGTCATGGTCAGAACAACTAAGAAGTCCTTTGTAAGGACAGCAAATAAAGAGCCATTTGAGCCTCACTTTGATCAACCATTATCTGGTAGATGCCAAGGAAGAAATGCCCTTCTCTTGAAAGCTAAGGTAGATTTTGATGGCACCTGAAGCTGGAGCCTGTCAGCTCACTGGACAACTGGAGGCATTTTCTGCCTGAGAAGATTTGAGCTCATTCACATCAATGATTGTCTCAGCTGGCATAAGATGACCTAAGGAGACCTTTTCTATCCTAGAATTCCAGCTAGGTCTCATTACGCCTAATAAAATTTTTCAAATATATTTTCCTTTCAATGTTGAGATCCAGATCTGATTAGCTCTCCCTCTCCCCCCCCCCAAAAAGCCTGCAGAGTGATGAAACAAGAGAGAATTGCTACCTAACGTGGTGGTATACTCCTGCAAACACAGAAATTGAAAGGTACAAGGCCGTAGCAAGACTATGTTGGGAGAATAATGAGTGTGGATGTAGCTGTTTCACAGTGTTTGGCTAAAATCCACAAGATCAGAAGTGTTTGAATTTAAACAAAAGAGGGAAAGAGACAGACAGACAGACAAAAACAGATACAGAGACACAGAGAAAAAAGAACAAAGCAAGAGCTAGACCGAGGGACACAGAGAGACAGTGTGGAAGGGTATTATGGAAACGAGTGGTGAACTGAATCCGGAGCACACAATTCAGGATAATGAGACCTTAGAGAGATGCCTCCCACAAGAACAAGCAAAATCTGTTCCTTCTAAAAGAAAGTAATGTGTAGTATCATGTCAGTGTGAGTCATGAAAACATGAACTCATTCATTGTGCTTGGAGCCACCACTTTTTCCTCTAGTGACCTTCTTTTCATTTGAGCTCAGCCACACAGTTTCCGTAAGTCCCTGAACTCTATATCATTAGAACAGTAGATAGAGAAACTGCTACTCAACTGATAATAATAGTGAAACAAATCATCTCAATCCTGGTCTCCAGAAAATTCAAAGTACACAAAAATACTCCAAACACCTCTAGCAATGACATACACATACAGAGTAAAGCAAAACTATTTAGAAGTCATTTGGATGGTCAAAAAAGGAAGTGGAGCTAAGAAGATGCTTCCTTCCAAGATGAGCCATCTGGCCTTTCAAGATGAACCAGCTGGGTGAAATCTAAGGATGTGTATGTACTCGGGGGAACAAACTCTAGTCAGTCTTGGTGTTACAACAGCACAGAAGAGCTCCTCTCTTCTACAAATGCAAATTCAAGAACACTCACCCTGTCTGAGCTTCCTATACTCTAAGTGTCCGCTGCGATTCTGAGCTACACATATCTGTCAAAGACTTCTATATGCTTTTACATAAACCTCCTTAGAGGCAGTCCTAAAATGAGAATTCCATGAATGCTTCAACAGAGGCCATTGACAGGTCAGTGTGGACACTCTAAGTGAAAAGCAAGCTTTAGAAAAGTCCATCTTGCTAAAACTCTCTGGAAGAAACAAAGAGTCTACCAAGAACGCAAACCAAGATGTGAAGAGATCAGACTAGAAATAGACATTCCTGTTAAGCAAGTAAGACTCCTACAAACTCCATATCCATATCATATACTTATCCATATCATATACATATATATCATATACATATACATATCATATACATATCCATTGCTGGTGTATTTTCTTGCTAGGAGTTGTTCCATAATTAATGGTTTTCTCTTCTAAAACAGTGCTGTTACTCTGTCTGCTCTAGTCCCTGGCCATAACTAGTATGTGCTTACAACTTGTCAGTTAAACAGTGTCTCTTTCCTACATGGCTGGGTCCTATAACAGTACCTTTTACATTACATTGCAAAGCATATCATGTATGATGATTTAATTTTTTCATATATATTGACGGTAGTAGTTCAGATAGTATATATAAAATCTGAAGTCACAATTAAGGATTGTTGTAAAAGATGGAGGTTGTATGCCATGATGCAAACCCAGGCATTAGAATTCATTTAACTAGACATACCTCTGTACCTATTTGTTGATTTGCAAGATGGAGGAGAAAGACCAGATCACTATTTCCCAGAATATGTCATTTGCACGAGCCAGTGTTAAGGCGTGCATGGCAAAATCTTTTGAGAGCTTATTGGTTTTGAACTTATATTAAATACATAGTAGAAAAAGTCACTACCCCATCACGTCTGTGAGTTCACAGAAACCATTTCTTAGAAGAAGGCAGAAATAGCTGTTTAAGTCTCAGAAGTATAGTCAATATTAAAAAAAAAATTAGATAAATTTTGGTTCAGATACAGATCTAAATAGAAAAATGTAAAAGGTGGCATGCTTAAGACTAAAATGTTAAAACACTCCAAGGTTACTTGTAGTTCTGTACTTCTCCTTAGATGTCACCCAGTTGACTGTGAAGGAAAGTGTAAACACAGCAATGGAGCAAATTGTAAGCACACAGGCAGAGGAGTAAAACCAGAGGCCTACTCTTCTTAAGGCAAAATGAAACATTAAAATCAGTCCAGATGGGCAAAAGCTGAAAGAACCATGAGTGCCCTCACCCAAGTTCTAAACAGAGAAAAAGACCCAAAGAACTAATCAATGTAGCCAAGCAGTTGATACAAGGAAAATTAAATTCAGGTTGAGATGGTCCAATAGCAGATGTTCAGGATACCTTAAAAAACCAGACCAAATATCCAAGAACTTGAAGTGCCCAGGGGAAAACAGGAGCCATAGCAGCGCACGTTCGGTGCTATAGTGTTTAACCACTGCCTTAGAAGACAGTTGCCCACAGTTGCCCACAGTTCCCCACAGTTCCCCACAGTTCCCCACAGTTCCCCGGTATTGGTGGCAGCTACAGATGCTGCAAATGGAGGTGGGGTAATGTCAGCTGTCAGTGGTTTAGAATGTCAAGGACAGGCAATCAAGCTGAGCATTGTACAGGGGAGAAAGGGAATAGGAGTTAATGGATCTCTGACTTCCCCCTGCTGTGCTTGCTATTTTCTTGGAACTTCTTTGAGCATCTTAAAACATCTATGAGTAGAGACTTCTCATCCACCACTTCCTCAAATCTTTTGAAATATCAGGAAATGGACTCAGAAAAGAGACCCAATTTCTCCAAAGTCATATAGACAATCCGATTGTAAAGTGACTTGTTCTTCATGCTCAGTCCACCCATGCATCACACCAAGACAGGTCAGCTCTGAAAAGGTCACAGAAGAATTTGTGCAAAGAAGGACTGCTGGGATGGCCCAATAGGTAGAGCTGACTGCCAGCAAACCTGACAACCCAAGTTCCATCCTCAGGACCCACATGGTAGTAAAAACAGACTGCTAAGGGTTGCCCTTTGACCTTCATGCCTATGCAGAGATGTAAAGATCTGAAGCACACATGGTAGAATTAGTGAGTGATGAAATCAAAGACAATTATAAAAACAGGGACAGCAAGCTGAGCATGGGATGATAGGCATGCAGTCTGAGCCCTTGAGAGGTGAATGGAATAGCATTAGGAATTCAAGGCCATTCTCAGCTTTATACAGAATTCCCTGAAGGGCCTAGAAGGAAAGGGTGAGTCAAATAATAACAAACAAAACTAAAACAAGGACCAATTTGTGATTCTGTGTTTTAAAGCTGTCCAAAACTGGAATGCATCTAGAGACACATCCCACTTTACATCCACTCCTTTATCCATTCTTTGCTTTATCCTTCATTCTTCTGTAGCTCGCCCTCCCTTTTCCCTCCTGCTGTCTCTTCTCCCTACATCTCCCTCACTCACAGTATGTCACAAGAAATGAGAATAGAAACATCTATTGTTTTTAATTCACTAGGACAGAAATCATCACTCATATAGTCGTATGCAAAAGTACATCCAGCAGTAACCAACCTAGGCTTTTAAGAAATGACCTCTGTGCTTCCCAGATCTTGGGATGAATCTAAAACAGAGAAGAACCTGCTTTATTTCAAGACAAAGCAAATGAGATTGAGTCATGCTGCTTGGCTTGCCAAGACCAACTAGTCCCTTCTGCTCCCTTCCCCTTCCAGGTCTTCCTGATCTGTTCTCTGCTTCCCCTTCCTTTGTTCTCCCAATTGTAATGTTCTATATAAAAATTCAAATGCTCAAAGCCACTCGTTGTAATCCCGTCAGCAGATGGCATGTAAGCACAGAGGTCATTCGGTTGGAGCCTAGTTTTGTAGGCAAGGGAAGTGGGCTTGAGGCAAAAAGCTGCCACTGGTCCCAAGTGCCAGGAAACACAGTCACCTCCCCTGGGTAAACAACCTCTCTGGTGACTCAGGATTCAGTTCCTTCTTCAGTTTTTTTAAAGATTTATTTATTTTATGTACATGAATACACTGTCGTCTTCAGACACACCAGAAGAGGGCCAGTTTCTTCTTTTTTTTTTTTTTATTAACTTGAGTATTTCTTATTTACATTTCAAGTGTTATTCCCTTTCCCGTTTCCAGGCAAACATCCCTCCCCTTCCCCTTCTTTATGGGTGTTCCCCTCCCCATCCTCCCCCCATTGCCAACCTCTATAGCAGAATACCAAGAGACAGAAGACTAGGAATTGGTCTGAATTCCAAACCCCTATCGTACTATCAAGGGCCACAAACCTTAGTCAGCTTAAATAGACTACTTTAGATACTCATTCCTTTTTCTCCAAAGTGCTTCCCCATCTCTCTCTCTCTCTCCCTTTACCCGCTACCCCTCCTTCCTATCAGGAATTTACAAAGAAAGATGACTACCTAGCCAATGTTTTAAGATGAGTTGGTAGAATTATATCTTCTCCCTTGGGCTCCTCAATGCTGTCTCTAAAATGAAGCTACTTAGTAGATTTATATACAGGTGTTTCATGATTTTATGGGATTATTTCTTAGATTGAAAATATCATAACTTGATAATGTGTTTAGTAGCCTAAACTACTGAATATCCTAGCTGAACATCACAGGACACTACAGAGTACCTTCACTCTGGAAGCTATGTGGCTGAGTAGGAGCAGCTCACTGCCTCTGCCCAGGATCACCATACAGGGTCATACCCTAGGCACCATATATATCAAAACTTAAGGTATAACTTTTAATGACACATAATAGTTTTCACACAATTGAAAAGCAAATACAAATATTATTTCAGATCATCATAAGGTGAGAACTGTCTATACTTGGACTATGGTCCCTAGGACATCCACAAGCAAACTCTCTTAGAGTCAAGTAGAAAATGTTAGTAACTGAAACCAATTCATCAGCTCCTCCACCAGCAGAATTTTCATTTTATTCTGGCCACAATACCATCCATTATATATCTTCCCAATGTTTTAATGTTAGTTCTTTTTTCCCTTCTCTTCCCTTTTTCCCAAATCCCATGCCCCTACCTCTATTAGGTGGAACATTCGGCTCTTTAGATCTTAGCCCATGGTCTCTTCAAAGTTCACCTTTATGTTGTCCAGCAGAACTGAAAGTCTATTTACTTAGCACAGCCTACCTTTCCCCAAGAACTAGAGATTACAAAGGCAATATCGTGTATCTTAAATATTACATCGAGCTGGTACTCAACCAGTGTTTATTTCTGCTTGTTTCACTTCTGTTTTACACATTTCCTTCTTATGTCAAATCTGATTTTTAAAGAATTTCTTCACTTATAAAGGTTAACCCATTTATCCCCAAACCCTTATAGAACAATAAAAGTGCAGCAAAAATAAATTAAGTGAAATAGTCAAAGGCAGATGCAACAAGTACAAGTCTAATATTTAATATTTTATATTTACTATTTAATAGTTTTTTTTCTTTTTTTCTTTATTAACTTGTGTATTTCTTATTTTCATTTCGATTGTTATTTCCTTTCCCGGTTTCCGGGCCAACATCCCACTAACCCCTCCTCCTCCCCTTCTATATGGGTGTTCCCCTCCCCATCCTCCCCCCATTACCACCCTCCCCCCAGCAATCCCATTCACTGGGGGTTCAGTCTTGGCAGGACCCAGGGCTTCCCCTTCCACTGGTGCCCTTACTAGGCTATTCATTGCTACCTATGATGTTGGAGCCCAGGGTCAGTCCATGTATAGTCTTTGGGTAGTGGTGTAGTCCCTGGAAGCTCTGGTTGGTATTTAATATTTTAGTTCAGTAGCCATAAGCCAAGTGAAACAGCTACAAATATTGATACCAATTATTCTGATTCCTCTCTCCTATCACCTGACTGGTAACAGTCAATGAACCAGCACTAGTCCACACACATATGGGGTACTAGAACCCTAAAAGTATACATGGTCTCTTTAATTTTATTTCCTTTTTGCTGTGTGGGAGTAGAAAGCAGAGAACAATGTGTAGGAGTTGGTTCTCTCCTTTCATGAGGGTTCTAGGGATTAAATTCAGATCATCAGGCTGGGTGGAAAGTGCCTTTATCTACTGAGGCAATGCACCAGTCCCTAGGTTTTCTTTCTTTTTTTTCTTTCCTATATCATTTGAATGCCCCAAATTGCATCCACTTCACTACAAAGACAGGACACCATGTCCCTGAGAAACGTCTAATCATATTGATGAGAACAGTCTTGCCTAGCTTATAGTAAATGGCCTGGAGATAGACAAAGAGTAAAAAGTGCCACAATGTACGAAATCAGTACTGGACTGCGTGTACTGCAGTCAGAAAAAAAACATTGTTAAAGGGTGACTTCAAAAGGATGCTGTAGGGCTGGAGAGATGGCTCAGCTGTTAAAGGATAGGCTCGCAACCAAAAGGATGCTCTAACTAGTGAGAATGATCCATTTACATGACCAATCAGGGAAAGCTCATCTAAACAGAACATCACGTGCCAGAGTTGCTAGCACCATGCTTTTCCTAAATTGTCAAAGTGCAATTTTATCTAGACCACAGCAAGGCTTTAATAGGCCAGTTAAAAGAGCAATAGAAAGTAACTGATACGGTTCAAGTTAGGGAAGGACATGATCTGATTTATGCCTCAAAAGTCACCAGAGTGAAGTGGATGAATTCTACAATAACTAAATCAGACCTCAGTAAATCTGTTAGTTCAAAACAAAAAGATATCAGAGGCTATTTTCTCACTGCAATTATAAAGCCACAATTGCTTTTTTTAATCCTTACAAATAGCTCCAAATAGACTGAAGTCCCATTAGAGTGCTGTCCAGGTATGATATGGCTCACAATTCTATCCATTTAGAAGATTTCAGAGAATATTTGGTGACTGGATTAGAGAGTAAACCAGCTAGCAAAATTCAAGTAACTGTAATCAAGTGCTAATTCCCATGGTGTTTTCTTTCCTTCTTCCCATTTCCCCTGCACACAGCTGGAGAAAGGCTCTGCTTTCCAGAAAAAAAGACTTGTGTCTTTCATTACAACCTGCTACCTTAAGCCAGCACAATTACTTGGCATTGCTATGTTGAAGCATCACAATTCAAATAGCACTAAAGACAGAGGAGGCTTCATCCAAATGCCTAGATAAATTGTTGTCCTTGGCAGTCTTCCAAATCCACAGTCTACTGCTTTTATCTCCCCTCTAGCAGGCCACTTGCCCATTTCTCGCCCATGATCTATTATCAACAGAGGAAAAGTCACCCAACTTACTTTGTGCTTGGTCTCCTCTATGTACGAAATGTACCATAAGAACAATTCTATGTGCAAGAAGTCTCTGTATAATATCCAGAAAATAAATGCTCTAAAAGTAAACTTTGAATGCATTCATTTCCAGCGTCTAAATTTTCCATGCTATCTGAAGGAAAATGATCTGCTTAAATGTCAATCAATGGAGATCATGTGATACCAAGGTCATTTGAAACTTTTGAAGTTGGAATCCTATCAGAGGCCGTGTGAATGACGGATGTACAGAATTAACCAAGGACTGTTTACAGTACTTTGCATAAGCTTCTTAGGTACAAAGTCACAGTTCATCTTCTACAGCCAAATTCAGATATGAGAAAGGCGATATGCAGTTGATGAAATCTAGCCTAACTTACAAGTCTCAATGAGTACCTTCAGTGTCCATGTTTCCAGTGAATAGTGCCATTGTCACAGAGGTAAATAAGCCAGATGAACAGATATTTAATACCTAGAAAAGGAGAAAACGTTTTAACTCACCCTTTATATCAGCAGTAGGATTCCTTCCAATCTATCTTTCTCTGCTTTCCCTCATATTATCTAATGGCTTCCCTGTGCAAAGTTCACCGAGACAGTCAAAGGAAAAGATACCACTGTGGTAATTAGGCAAGTAGCACTGATTTTGATGTTTAGTGTAAACCCACAAAAGTAATTGAGTATCTAATAATGAGTTGTAATTGTTAAAATCCCCATGAAATAATAAAATGGGCTTAACAGAAATTCCACTTAGTACAACGGGGAACTTGGGACCTTGAAGTAACTTTTCAATGACATTGCAGAGTGACTATACAAATGCACTTATTGTACAGAAGGGAATGGAATAATAGAGAAGACAAAGGTCCACAAGCAGTCATCAAATGTACAACAGCCCATGCAATCATTAGAGAAAGAGGAAAAGAAAAGAAAAAGAAGCACGCGGTTTAGTAGAAAATACAGACAAAATTGGTGGGAGTTTGCTTTGTCATTATGTTATAACTAGAAATGTCGGTAAAGATGTAGAGAAAGGATAATTCTTAAATATGATTGGTGGAAATATAAATTAGCACAGCCATTTTGGTGAGTGTCATGGAATCTCCTCAAAAGCTTCTCAAAGTAAAACTACCATTTAACCCAGAATTGCCACTTCTGGGTATACGGATGCTCCTTGATCTGGTGGATTTCATAATTAGAAAGTACAGTAAATCAAAACTACCTCGATCAAGCCAGGGCAGTTGTGAGGACTTTATAATCTTAGGTACTAGGGAGACAGAGCCAGGTGGATTTGTGAGTTCAAAGTCATCACAGGCAACAAAAAAGCATTTCAGAGGAGGGGGTGCATTCAACATACCCAACTCACCCAACACTGCAGCTTGGTGTCATAGCCCATAGAAAGTTCTGGTTGTTTCCCCTTAATGTAGTCCTGACTGGGAGTCACGGCTCACTGCAGCTTCTCAGCATCCTATCACTATCTGCATACTGAGAGCCCATCACTCGAATAATTTCCCATGAACTGAATTTTTGTTGGTCAACCCAATTGAAGGCTTTGTTGAGGCTTTGAGGGAAGCCAAGCCACAGTGCGCAAAATGCAATGGGGTGTGTCTGTTGTATCTAGGAATTTGTGAAGGAAATTAAACTGATTTTCAAATGATAGAGAAGGACAAAGAGCTAAGAATCAGGCATTCTACCCTCAGCCAACTACTTTCACCAGCATTCTTCTTTATTCCATTTCTCTTCCCCCTTTTATTTACCTGTTAACCTATTTACCGATGAGAGCCATTTTTATCATATGAGAAATTTTGCAGAAGTTTTAGAGATGTTTGACATTTTTTGTGGTTTGAGTAAGAATGGCCCATGTAGGCTCATATATTTGAAAGCTTAGTAATCAGGGAGTAGCACTATCTAAAAGGGATTGGATATTGAGGTTTCAAAAGTCCATGTCAAACCCGGTAATTCCCTCTTGGCTTACATATTAGGATGTAACTCTTAGTTAATTCCCCAGCACCATGTCCGCCAACTGCCATGATCCCTGCCATGATGATAATGGACTAAATCTCAGAAACTGTAAGCAATTGATTGCTTTCTTTTAAAAGGGTTGCTATGGTCATGGTGTCTCTTCTCAGCAACAGTAACCCAAGCTAAGACAACATTTATAACAAACCTTGAGACTTGTGTGTTAGCAACTCCAAAAGAAAAATCCAACAAAACATTGGAAGAAAGGAATTGTCTTAAACACAGTAAAACTAGGAACCAGCAGCCTGCAAGCTCGTCCTCAGAGACATAAGCCCTAACCGCTATCACCAACGTTTCCCTTATATACTTTGGGTGCTCAATGGACATTTCCATGGTGTCATTGTTTTATAGTAGCTTAAGTGACACTTGAACAACGCTTCCGCATAATGTTTTTAAGTGGCCAGCTCACGGAATGAAATTTCTTGAAAAGTCATGATAGAAGGCATAGCAGGACCAAGAACCTGTGTCTTCTCCTATTCAATAGTCACCCAGTTGTCCCCTTTGAACGTACTCTAGGCTACAGAATGCAGCGACATGTAGCAGAAATGACAGCATGGTTTGGATCATGTTAGAAGGCAAGCTGGAGTCTGCTGAGTGCTGCCCAACAGTAGGCACCACTCTCCCACCTTCCTTGGCTCTATCCATAACCTTCATATATCGGTGCTTCCTGATTTGCTTCTCATTATCGTTGTCCTTTCTGTTACATTGTTTTATTTGTAGAGATTTCAGTGGAACTGGGAAACCTTTTTAGATAATCAGGAGAAATCAAACCCGGGGAATATTTGTCAGCGAGGAAATTAGTAGCTCCAATGGATTTGATAAAAAGAAAAGTACAGCAAGATCTAGTCAGCTGCACTATATTATAAAAAGTGATTCTACTTCGACTATTCTATGCCTTAGAACAAACCTTGCCTTTAAAGAATTCCCTATCGTATGCTGAATGTAATTTTGGAGACTTCTTTGCTAAAGTTACCCAGATAATTCCGGTTTTCTGTACCTGCGGGTTATATTTGTGCATGCCACCCATAAAGTCTAACTACTAATGGTAGGGTAGCTCACAATGTAAGACAGCTTTAGGACACGTTAGAAGAGAAACAGAAAGCCCAGCAGTAATTGCCCCAGTCCTATCCTTACCTATGAAGCAGTTATAGGATGACACTCTGTCTCTACCAATAACCTTCACACAACTATTTTCATATTTCACCTTCTGGGTGTGGTGTAGATGTTTCTGTTGTACTATTTGATTTACGGACTTTTCAGTCAACTTAGCACATAGTCCCTCCCAGTTCTGGGTCTACAGGTGGTCATCTCAAGAACTGAAAACTAGCCAGAGTTTGTAGAAAAGTTAAATGACCTGAAGTGGCATATAATGAATATGATTTTTTAACAAAACATTTGAACCATGTCCAATGAGAAGAGATGAACCTCAAATCAGCCAGGTTCTGTCTCGAGCCAATGCTGTTCTCTGATCTCTCCTTACTCTGTGCAAGAGCTTCCTGTCTTCTCTTTCACTTCTACCTCCCTTGTAACCAGTGAATGTTTCTGTTATATTTTTCTTTTCACGAAATACATTGGTCTCAATGAGTTTTAGCCAAATACTCAAAAGAAATGAACCTTAGTTAAAATCTATGGATACTCAAAATACCTGACCAAGTTCTGACAAGATGCAAAGCAAGAAGGAAGCTTTTTTATACCTAGTCTTAATAAAAATATTAATCTCTGATATTCTCCCCTTGCCACAATCATAACTTCTTTCTCATCTAGTTCCCTTACATTAATATCTATGTATAAATTATCCAAATAATCCAGTCTATTTTCTGAATCTGCAGACTGTACACACACACACACAAAATGCAATCTAGAGATATAATCAGAAGCACAGTAGTTTGAACCATAGTAGAAAGAAAACCTGTCTTATCATTTCATTGTTCTGCTAACTCGCTCTCTTCCCATATAGATAATTTTGAGTCACCTCTTTAATAATGCTTTCATTGTTAAATTTCTCCAGACAATGAAGTCTCTTTGTTACTTGGGATTTTAATTGCAAATGTCAGCAGTTCAATCTAGCAGTATGTAGTATAAAAACAACATATTTGAATATATATTAGAATAGAAACAGGCAAGCCATAAAACCAGACCACTTTTGCCTTTTAGATATCAGTTATAAGTTGCTTTGTTTATCAACGATATGTACTCTTTTTTATTTACTCCTTTTCTCACATGGGATTTGTTATCATCTCTAAGAAATTAATATCTCTCCAGAGATTTAGAAGAGACTCCCCTTTAATATACTAACCTTCTACTATGAGATCAGACAAACTCAAGGAGTAAAATTTAGCAAGCATTCTGGGCGAGTGAAATTCCTTAAAATGATGAAATAATAGGAAATTGTGAGTTATTACCATCCAGTGTCTGTCTCTACATCAGACTTCCTCCTAACTTTCCTCATCCTGCCACTGAGTCCTCCCTCTAAAACTTTTCCATTGTCCTACTCACTTATTCTGGGTGCTGTCTGCATTCCTGCCTGTCATTACTGTCTTTGTATTGCTTTTAGAAATTAGCACCAATCTTTTTTCTAAGATTTGTTTAGTTAGTTTATGTATGTGGGTACACTGTCGCTGTCTTCACACTCACCAGAAGAGATATCAGATCCCATTACAGATGGTTGTGAGCCACCATGTGGTTGCTGGGAATTGAACTCAGGACCTCTGGAAGGGCAGTCAGTGCTCTTAACTGCTGAACCATTTCTCCAGCTCCTGATTCGCACGGGTCTTACACCCTCGTGGCAGTGAGCATATTATAGAATGAAAATTATTTAATCACGTAGTACAGAAATGAATATTTTCCTAATGTTTTGAATGTTATTCAAAGAGTTCAGGAGCCAAACATCTCCTGTCTTTATCTGAGAACCCAAACCCTAAGAGAACTGGGGTCCTCCTTTTCCTCCATCTTGATGTTTCTTCCCATAGTAACTGATTCATAGTCATCTCTCCTCTGTCAACATTATAGGTAAACATGTGGCCAAGTTGGGCTTGGTTCAGTTCTCAGAGTTGACAATGTCTCACAATGTATGACAGCAGTTTGAAAAAGGAAAACAGTGACCACATCGCCAAGTGGAATCAATGAAGTGAGTCCAGGATCTACCTGAGTCCTGAACCTCCCGCTGTTCCGCTTACTGACACTATTCTTGATTTTACTCCTCACTAAGTAGACAGTGTTGATTTTTGCATTTGTGAATTTTTTAGATATATATGGACTTATTATTCTCAACTTAGTAGCATTTTATGGCAACTCTTAGAGGTAAATTTGGTAAGAACTTTGGTTAGTTAAACTCCATACAATACTGACAAAAATAGATGAATATGGATCAGGACTTGTTCATCCCCTTCCCCTATTGAAACTGTGTATTCAAAACAGAGTATTTTAAGTGTTTTTCATCTTTTAGTTTTCATTATTGGTCAGGGTATTGAAGGTCTTTTCTACTGTGCTATGTTTATATACAGTCCTTAGATAGACTTGTTGTCAGAATCAACTTCAAGTTCTCTGTGTAGCCATGCAAGAAATGAATTTTGAAGAGTTATACAAACAATCACAATGTCCAATGTCTTAATCAGATGGTGGTTAAAGTGAGCTAGCTGCTAGCGAACTTCCTTTCTCCAACTTCATTATCTTACTACGGCCCTCCTTGCAACCATCATATAATCTGTGTGTTTATGATTACCCTGTTCTGTTTAGTGTCTTTACAATGGTTTTATGCCAATAAAACATTATGACGAGTTGTGTGTGCTCAACCCAATGACATGCACAATAATCCAACTACAAATTATGACAAAACATAGCGCCTGAAAATTTGGGAGGTAGAAGTCTAGCAGGGTTTGCCTTTTAGTCTGTACTCATTACTCCTAGTCTTGCCATTTTGTTTTTAGTCTATCTACTATGCGTCTGCTAGTCAGCTTTCTTGTAATGGCTATTTCATTAACTGTGGGTAGTTTGTGGCCTCAATTTATAACGTTGTCAGTGCTAGCTGTACACAACAACAGAGTGTAGCAACTCATTTTAGAAATAGAACAGTTCTTCTATAAGTGGGATAAATAGAGAAGAGAATAGCAGAGGAGGAGGCACCAAAACCTTTCTTGGCTGTCTTCTGCCACTGACCCTCTACCATTTAATTGAACCATTTTATTGTCATCCATGTATTTATGATGTTTGGTGCATCTTTTGAGAGATTTTAAAAGCCTTACCCACAATTTGACCACTGTGAAGACATCAAAGACCTTACCCATTACCCATGACAGCATACAAATTGGCAGTGGGGTTCTTGTGCAATATCTGTTACTGCCCAATGTTTTCATTTGGTAAAATTGAAGCTATTAATTAAACCCATATTCTCTGTTTTCTATTTTTCATTATTCTGAAAGTGGAGAATGGATTAATAGACTTTCATATCAATGATAGCCTCTGCTAGATTTTATATACAAGCTTGCTTCTCTGGTGATTTTAGTACGGGGGTTAGCAAATTGGAGAAAATATTGTCTTAGTATCTCTCCTAAAGGGATCCTTTAGGAGAAAAGTCATCACAACAAGTTATTATTAACTTTAAAATGCCTGGTGGTTATTAGAAAGGAGGAGTGATTCTCAGTATGCAAACCAAACTAATTGGTTCCTTGTCCAATCTCCTTAAATTCATATCTCAGAATGAAAGGAAGATGATAGGGCTTCTAACTAATTACTGAGAAAGTGTCTCACTAAAATCTTTTCTAAGAACAGTTATTGATTTATTTTAAAGAGCTCTAAAATTAAGAATGTAAAGTTGGGGTTGGTGATTGGAGAGGGACACATGGGGCACTTCTGAGGATGCTTACATTTGTGGCTCAGTTTATGAATATTTATGAATATATGCACTTAAAGATATGCACATGCTTTTTTGTGATTATCACACCTCAAGGAAGATGTTTTGAAAGTGAAAAAAGACAATAAAAGAACTATAAGAGTATGGATAATATAGGCGCGAGCACTTATCAAAACATATCAAGTATACTTTTAAATTTGTATATTTCATTAGCTATAAATTTTCCCTCAAAAAGAAAGGAAAAAATCTGGAAAGATAATATGCACATATGCATGCACATTTACTTGTATCTATACCGCATTTACATGCCCACATGAACACATACTTATACCACAAATACAAAAAAGAAGGAAGAAAATATGATATGAACAGGAAATTATAGCTATTGACATTGGTGTTAAATCTTTGGGGTTAAAGTATATTAATATCTGCATGTAAACCACTTATTTTATTTGAAATGTATTCCAAAAACATAATGAAGTAGTAGACCAGAGACCATCAATAAGAAAATATGAATATTGACTATAAGAGTATTCACTGCATGTTACTTTGAACGTTTCCATGTATTTGAAATGTTCTTACACTAAAGTATTAGAGGTGATGCTGGGTTGGAAGACTGCTCAGTTTAAAAGTTATAGATATGGTCCTGAATGTGGGTCCCTAAAACTCATGTAGAAAAGGTAGGCATGGTGATGAGTGTCTGTCATCCAAGTGTGGGGAAAGGGGAGTTGACGAGACAGGAGAACCCTGGAATTAATTGGCTAGCCAACATAGCCAAGTCAGTGAACCTCAGTTTTAGTGAGAGATTTTTATCTCAAAAAAATGGAGAGCAATTAGGAAAGCATTCAACATGGACCACTGGTCTCCACACACGTGTGCACACATATGCTATACAAATTCATACACATGAACATATACACACACAAAATCCTGAAGATAATCTAAAGAAGAGAGGAGCGTCTTCCTGTTTCTGTTTTGTTTTTTTTTTTAATTTAAACTTAAAATGTCCTCTAGAAGAAGTTTGTACATAGCTACTATATGTACATTACTTCTACCCCTTCCCTCTCCTCCCTTTTCTCCTTTACCTTCCTCTTACATTCATGACCCCTTCTCTTTTTTTTCCAGAGAAAAATCAATGTATTTTCCAATTTTGGTCTCCTGATTTTTATATGCAGTTAAATTGCCACAGATACATTGGGCAATTTTTTTTCGCCTTGCAATTTTCCCAAATGGTTAATACATCTATTTTCTTTTCTAATTTCTGTTTCTTCTTTTCTTTTTAAATGCAAGAACAATAAGGTACACAGTCTATTCACCTGAATTTTGGTAGCAGCTATGTTGGAGGAAAACTCAGAAGTAGCCAACTCCTATGTTTGAAAAATAAAGGCAATTCCCAGATGGTAGTATCTTTTTACCTTCTTACTGCCACAAAAGTCTGCTCCCTAGAAGAACATTTTTTTCTTTTACTGAAAATAGGTTTTTTTTCATACGATATATTCTGATTATAGTCTTATTTCCCCCAACTCCTCTGAGATTTCCCCACCTTCCCTCCCATTGATATAGAAAGCTGCCATCCATTCATTAAGGATTCTGACACACTGAGCAACAAAGCACAGCAGACCAATATCCAACAGAAGTAGCAGCGATTCCTGGGTAGGTATCCCAGAAGACAGTAATACCCAAAGGAGTTGGCAGTGCCCGTGTGGGAAAGGCTTAGGTGTGAACCCTGGGGAGAGCACTTTGAAGAACTTGGGTGACAGAGACACCAGATGGTAACCAGAGCAAGTGAAGGAGCAAATGGTGGATGCTATACAGATGTCAAGACTCATTTATGGATTCATGTGAGACGCACCCTGGGGTTTATGCCATCATATACAGGCAAGCTGTCAGCTTCACTCACTGGTATTTCTGTGAATCACGAATGTCTAAATACTCATCACAAGAAGCTGAAGCACTTTGCTCTCCTCAGCATGTTAAGGTGAAGAAAAGATTTTCTATAGCACTTCTTACGGTCAAACATCTTCCACATTCTCTAGTCGCATAGTGTTATATTTGACTCTCTGTAGGGAGACTGAAGAAAGTACAGGTAAGTGAAACAAATTATTTGCTTAAAAGCAAAACCTGCATTGGTCACAGATAGAAAAATGGAAGCATGCACCGTTTCTCCATTTTGTTTGTACTTTCAAAGACATGGTGGCTTAGGAATTAGTTTCGTATTCAGGACCTCCTTTATTGCTAATAAGCAATCCTAGGGAAGGACTCTCTCATTTCACCCTTACTCTCCAACAGAGAAATGTAACCAGAAATGTATGTCTCTCAGAGTCATGATCCCTTTCACTGTCTTTCCAGGGTTTTACTGACATTTTACTGGAAAGAGTCATGCATGGGGGAGCCAACATTACAGGTTTCCAGATTGTCAACAATGAAAACCCAATGGTTCAGCAGTTCATACAGCGCTGGGTGAGACTGGATGAAAGGGAATTCCCTGAAGCCAAGAATGCACCACTGAAGGTAATACTCCATGACACCCAGACACCGAAGGCCAGCTTTCCAAAGCTTTTCAATATGGCCTTTATATACTTAGAACCATCCCGTGCTCAAGTGCTCTTCCCTCAGATGTGATTCAACAACTCTTGGAAAAAAATTAGCTGCAACTGATTCTATAGTATAACCTAACCCCCAATTAAAGAAACTATAGAGAATACATCTTATAAAAAATAATCTACTGTTTGAAAATAAATTGGTTTAATTTTGAAATGAATCTCATTTCTAATATTCTCATAGTGATATACAGTATTACAACAGCCTGAATCAGGCAAAGGGTAGCAGCAGTTGGACTAGGTCAAGATTGATAGTCTGAAACAGAAAATTGGATTTTCCATTATTTATGTGATTGCCCCATGATAAGAAGTTTCATGAATCTCAGAACACCCAAGTGAATTAGTCTCTAATATAGAATATGTAGTACCTATATGTATGGAACTATTGAACAGAAATGGTTACCTGTCTACAAAAGTGTCATTAAGACTAATTAGATTACCTAAGTTGTTCATTTTCCCAAAGTCAAGCTAGAATATTAAAAGCAGAAAGTTATATTTAGAGTGTATATGTTTCATAAGTGTTCCCTATGGTTAGAAAACCTATTATTTACTCACAAGTTAAAAACAGATAAATTAGGTTGAAACTATTTGTGCTACACAAAGATTTCTTAATACACACACATATATATAATATATTTATACTCAAAGGAATATATATATATATATATATAGAGAGAGAGAGAGAGAGAGAGTACTCATGACCTCAGCACAACATTTCAAGTATAAAACTAGCTTTTAATTCTTTTTTTGCTGCTATCGTAAAAATGTATACAATGACTGTGATGTAAGATAAAGAGTCAAGTATGCTAAAACCTTCCCCCTTAGAAAAGGAAACTAAGGAAAGTCTTCCTTCTCATACATTCTAGTTCTCCTTTCTCCCTGACAATAATAGGGTAGAGAACAGTAGAAAAGAGAAATGAAAGAAAAGATGTATTCCCTACTACCCTGAAGAGGTCACATCACATCAGAACCTGTGAAGTTCTGATACAAGGAAATACAAGTAAAATTTTAAACAATTGAAATGCTCTAGAAAACTTGTGAGCTAAACATAATTTTATAATTCAAGAAAGTCACTCACTAGTTAGAAGCTAACTCTATGACTGTACCATAGATTATATGTGCCAGAGATTTCCATCTTAAATCATCCTGCCCCTTGGTCAGACCAGATGTCTTAATTTCAATCAGTGAATATGGTCACATTCCCAATGAGGAATCCTTTATAATCAAATCTTTTTTAATGTACCAAACTGGTATGACTTCTTACACTATATTTAGGCAAGCGTATACAAGTTTATATTTCCATGAAACTGCTTAACTATGCTGATTTTCGATGTTTTGATTTAGCAACTATAGAAGACAAAGACACATTTATTCATTATTTTAAGTATTCCCAACGATTTTATAAACACAATGTTAGACACACAACAAAATGAACAAGGATAAATGATATAAAGAGAGATACTGCAGCATAGATTTTCTTTGCTCTGAAGATGTGTAACTTCTAGAAAAGATAATGAAAACCATCTCAGGTACCCATTAATAACGAGTATGTGTAATGCAATATGCTAGTATTTACTACAAAAAAGCTTAGTCTTATAATTAAAACCCTACAAATAGTTTAAGAAAGTATTCAACCTTATATTCAATCATTCAAAGATCCTACTTGAATTCTTGATACAGACTAAATAGGGTTGGAAAATCATCTAGAAATTAAAATCTAGATGCTGTTTAATCTCTGTTTCATAAATATTTCTTTTTATTACTTATTTTTGATTGGCGGGGCAATCTCATGCATGGGTATAGAAACTGAATAAAGTACAAAAGTAAACAGTTCTTTTAATATAGCTTTAGAAAAATTGCATTAAGACTAGTGACAATTTATGCAGTTGGTTGGAAGGAAAATCTGTACCAGGCTGTAGGTAGTGCTAGGATGGGCAAACACAAAGATTTTTCTTCATGAAAGAAAATAGGCTCCCATTATAGTTATACTTGATGAGTTGCTTCTGAAAGAAAAGTAACAAGAGAAAAGTAAATTGATAGTTGTAAAGACAACAATGTATTCACTCTCAATTGTATCTGGACAGACTTTTATATAGTAAGAACTCCCCTTAGGACATTTTGATACATTTTTAAAAGTCAATAAGATTCCATATTCTACAAGTATTTGTCACCCTTGCAAAACAGAGGCCAGCTTATTTTAATCATGTTTTGTTGATTCATTTAATGGAAAAGCATCCACCATTTCAAACTGCAGATAATCAAATCCCTTGTGTTAAGTGACTAGCAGCATTCCTAGTAGAACATGTCACTGTTTAACAGTATACAAGGAACAGAAAGGAAAGTGCTCTCTCCTGAAAGAAGTAACATCAAGAAGCCTTGCCTACAAATTGTCAACATTATCAGATTTAAAACTCAATAACAATTGTAATTTTACACTTGAAAAGCATCTTTGGTTTTTGCTACCCCCTGGGAAACAAAACTGATTTATTGCTGGCCAGAGGTCCTAGCTTGCTTCAAACATGGTCCAGACAGAAATGATTAATGTTTCCTTCCAAATTAATTTCAAGCTGTCTAACTTAGCTATTTCCATTTTCCCCTAAGTAAACAGCAGATCTGAATTTTCTATTATAAATAGCAATAACTCAGCCTTGCTTTAGGATATGCTATTTCCTCTCTAATCTGTACATGCCATCCCTTAACAGCCCATGCATTTCTTCTCTAACAAAATGCCCAGCCTTTTATACTCACTCACTCAATATGAAACAGTCTTGAGAGCAAGAAAGAGATTCCCTTGAGCCATTTGATCTTAATAACCCTAACATGTGCACACATGAGGTAAGAGGCATCACCGTTGAATGCATCAGTGTCAGGCTTGCCCACAGAGAATTCTGAACTCAAATAATTAGGATGATATCTTTGTAGAGCAAAAGGTGAAAGTGAATGCAAAAGACCAGGAACAAGGCAAGGTTGGAGGATGTCGTTTGTCATGCTATCTTGTTTTTCATGCGTTTATTTTAGTATACATCTGCGCTGACACATGACGCAATATTGGTCATAGCAGAAGCCTTCCGATACCTGAGGAGACAGAGAGTGGATGTCTCCCGCAGAGGCAGTGCTGGAGACTGCTTAGCAAATCCCGCTGTGCCCTGGAGTCAAGGAATTGATATTGAGAGAGCTCTGAAAATGGTAAGGACAATTGTTTGTTGGGGAGGACAGACCTTAGAAAGACACAAAAAATGGTGACCTCAGTCCTAAAGGAGGATGTACTAAGAAACATAAGAAAGAGCATCTCAGGCTGTGCAGAAAAGACATGTGTGGAGGATCGCCCAAATCTCTGGTTCCACCAACAGGAAGTTCTGCTGTGAAGTTTGAAAAAAGATTAAATTTAGGGTAAATAAATCTTTGGTTCTATGCTGCACTGTACACAGTAAATGAAACTTGGTACCCTCCAAAATTATAGATTGAATTAATGAGTACCTTCAAAATAACATATCTTCTACAAATATGACATTACCTATGAAGATTGGGGATTTTTTTAATAAAATAATCCTAACTTCGAGATAGGCATTACAAAAGACACAGCATCTTTGGGTTCACCAGACAGATTAGGAATCTGAATGGACTGCGGAACTGAGCAGTGTGATCATATTTCTATTGTCAAAGAGAACACTCGTTCTATTCTGCATGGTAGAATGCAGGAACATGGTGTGTTTCTAGAGCTATTTAAGAGGCTTTTGCTCAGTGTCACAAAGAGAAAGCCTAAAGAAAAGTACAAGGAATCAATGGATAGATGATCAAATAGGTCACTTGTTTTCAGTATTTACTGGGTAGGAGATCATTTAAGGCTTCAAGCAATGTCCTTTGAACAGATTCCATTATTTACACTAGGAGCCATCTCACCCATTCACTGCAGCTTTCCAAGCAAGAGCTCTTTCCTGAATGTTTAACTTTATGCCTGCCACATGTCCCGGCATGCATTAAAATGAGCCTCCAAGAGTACAAGAATCTCTTCTTTCCAACTAATTATTTTGATGTTTGGGACATCCAAATGAACAGAGAGATAGGCCATCCTAAGATAATTCTGTGCACAGCTCAGCAATGAAGAATTGGGAACAGTCTCATAACATACGCCATTTTGTGTAATTGGCTCTCTTACTGCTGCCTTAATTTGCCAAGTCGGAGGCATTCGATCCAAAGAGGTTAGTAGCCCCTGTGTCTCTCTCCAAGAAAGAGATATGAGCCATTCTCATACCGTGTAGACTTTTATGTCATTGTGTCAATTCCCTAACAGATGCCCCGAGTGTAGTTTTATGGAGGCAGCGGTGCATGGTTTTGAAGAGCAGCTAATTAAATTCCACCTTCCTAGCAGTTACAAGATTTGTATTGTCAGGTGGAACATAATGATGAGTGAAATTTAAAACTGCCTCAGAGTGAATCAAAATGAGTTTTCATCAACAAAACCTCATGGGCAGGAGCCAGCGTTTCTAATTGATTGGCCATTCATAACATAAACCACCACTTTCCCCAAGTAGAAATGTGGCCACCAGAATAGAAAATAAGAATCCAACTTGGCTATAAATTAATTGGACCAACCATCCTGTCATAAAGAAAATTTTCTGGATGTTTAGCTCACCGAAAAGTTCAAGGGACAGGCCAAATAAGTTACCTTCTTTCCCAGGCCTTAATGGCCAATCACTTCACCACAGGGATCTTTCAACTCTTTTTACAGGCCAACTTGTTTCTACTGCTCCAAAAAAATGCCTTCCCAAAAAGCAATGGCCTTTCCAAAAGAATATGTCCCTCAGAACGTTGTATTCAAAATGACTGAAAATAAGCCTGGTTTTATTTTAATCCCTTTCTCCTGAAGTGCATTAAAAATGAGATTGGTGATGTACAGGCATCCTTCCTTATGAACTAGTGCATCATTGTTTCTCAACAAATCACTCCCCTGCCCCTTGAAAGAAATCTGGAAAGAAAACCACTGTTTTTAGCTAGAAGCATATATGGGACCTGTTTAAATAAATTTATAGACATGCCATCCACCCCGTACTTTGTAAGCCCCATGAGTATGTACTAGGCTCTACATTAGTATGCAAATATGAGACAAGCTAAGGAGAGCTGGTATTAGTGCTATTAATTATATTAGTGTTGAAAACATAGAAAATGAATGTCTCTTATTTTGAGATGATCCCAATCCAGAAGATAGAGATTATTAAAATTATAGGTAAATAATATTAAGGTTTTTTGGATCAAAGAGGGATTGTAGATGAGGTCCTCAGAAGCTCTCAGTGACATCCAATACAAGTCTATATCCCTAAAAAAGACCTCACTTAGAGTGGTGGTCCAGTTCTATCCCTACTCACTGAAGACTTTTCATCATGGGGGCTGGCATCTCTGGGACACCTGTTGACTGCCAAGTTCATAAATCAAGTTCAGATAACCTGGGCCTTTTGAAATGTGTAATTCTTAATGAGACTTGAAGACCTAAGTACATAGAGCAACAAAGGATTTCTATGCAATGGTCTCAGCTCTATCAAACATCGCAATATGCGTCAGCTTTATCCTACTGAATACTGCATCGATAAAGGTCTCATTTCTTTACTAGAACTGTCATCTCGTGTGGTCTGCAAACTTAGTGCTTACATTTGTTGGATCAGATGGAATTGCCATATCAAAGCAGTTAGATGGTCTCCTACCGGTACTCAGAAATCTACTTCTTTTAAAAACTATTCCCAAAGCCTTGATATCAATTTCCCCCTTGGCAGTAAAACCCTATTACTGCCCCTGACTTGCTTGCTAGCTTGTCACTTTCTATAAACGAAGGGAAAGATAATTTGTCAGTTTATCCTAAAGCAAACAAAATACAACCAGATTATTTTTTTAAGTCTCTGACCCTCACGAAGGAAGTGAAATATCCAGATAGACTGAGTCTCTATTTGATATTTCTAAACTGTAGAGCAGATAAGAAAACCTGTCAGTAGATTGTGGCCTTTGTTTTCATATGGCCAGGAACCCTTGTGGTGTATGTAGACTCTGAATTTGCCATCCCAAACCAAGAATGAGCTCTAGCACTTCTGTCTCTGTTCTGGAACAATCCACATTCCTGATCCCTTAAGGTTCACACATTTTTATGTCTTTGAACTATCTCTTCATGGCACCCATGCACTCTGCTACCTGTCTGTACCTTGGCACATAGTTTAAATAAGAGGAAATGGATGCTTCTCTCACAGTAAAAGTCCATAAATATGCAACTCTCTCTAAGAGTAGCTAAAGTCACTCTGCTTGGTAATTAATTCAGATTGGAGCTGGAAAGACGACTTCCTGGGTTAAAGTTCTTGAGGCATAAACCTGATGACCTGAGGTCAGTCTCAAGGTCTCACAGGGGAAGAAATGAATCAACTCCTGAAAATTGTCCTCTGACCCTCATACACACTGGAGTATACACATACCTACATTTATATATATTCATATCATATACACATAAATAGTTGTAAATGTTAACACAGTTAGACTGCACTGTGATGCTTACTACATGCCAGGCATTACTTGGAACTCATTTAATCATCTGAATAGTTATGAGAAATAGGTACTTCTGGGATATTCCATTTCACAGATTAAGATTACTGAGTCATGATGTGGAAACAAGATTATTTTCAAATATTGGAAATATGAAGATTAGACACAATGATGTCCCACAAGAAACTTATAATGCAGAATAATACATTAACCTATTTCAGTCTTAAGTATGTTCTTGAACTAGAAATGTTCAAGTCTTTGAAACACTAGTTAGAGACATCTCACTGCATTATACATGTAACCACTTTTAATACCTACTTAAAGTTTCATAACTTAAAAGCATACCAAGAACACATTGTTAGGAAAAGAAAGCTCTGTGAAGACTTGATGTGCTACATAGAACTCAATGACATGAAATGAAAATCCTCAGATTTCATCCTAGAGACCTAGAGTCAACAATGTGAAAGCTAGTTTAACTGTTTGCCCTTTGCCTTTTTACCAGGTGCAAGTACAAGGAATGACTGGAAACATCCAATTTGACACTTATGGGCGTAGGACAAATTATACCATTGATGTCTATGAGATGAAAGTCTCAGGTTCTCGAAAAGTAAGTAGCCAAAACAGACCACGAGAGAAATGTCTCTCCAAAGGTGAGAGCACGCCCCATACGAAAATGTGTGGGAGATAAACAAAGAAAAGTTCCACTTGCTGTTTCTGCCTTTCTGTATGCTGAAGAGCAAAGTTAAGATACACAGAGTTTTGTCATGAGAATGATCCAACCATTTGTTATTAAAGAAGATAACCCTCTAAGTCCTATAAAAGTAGTAGACGAATAAGTTACTGACAATTTCCTAAACAAAGGGAACGGATCACAAGATTTGTAGCATGGTATTCAACAGACTCTTCCTAGGCACATATGATTTTTAACAAACAAGAGTGAGAATAGTCATTGCCAACTCACCACCAAAAGTACTTGAGACAAAATTCCTCATAGCTGAATTGTATATGGCCAGTTAGCTTCTACCTCACTAACAAGTGGGTTAGACATTAAGGGGGATTTTGTAGCATATGATAAACCTTTAAAATATAAACGATCTTGCCTATCTACCAGTGACTGGCTTTTGATTCCTATATATCACCTTTCTGCAATTCCAAACATTTTTCAGCTATAGAGATTTAATGATAGAAAAAGTGGTCATTACAAAGCAGGCTCAAGTATTTGGCAGAATTGTTAGTAAGAGTGAAGTGAGGAGAGGAATCCTCGAGATAAAGGAATAGGAAGAACACCTCTGTATTATCCTTTTCGTCCTGAAGGACATAAAAACAGAAACAGGGTATCAATCTTTATAAATCTCAAGGTTCTTAAAATTCACTTAGTATTTCTTGAGAGAAAAATGGGCATCCAGGTCAAATGTCTGTTCTTTCTAGGCTGGTTACTGGAACGAATATGAAAGGTTTGTGCCCTTCTCAGATCAACAAATCAGCAATGACAGCTCATCCTCAGAGAACCGGACCATTGTAGTGACTACCATTCTGGTAAGTGTGGACACATAGTAAAGAGGCCTTTTGAACAGCATTCTAAAAGCATTATTCAGTTCTAAGTATTCTGAACAGCATTCTAAAAGTATTATTCAGCCAGTCTTGAGCTTAAGCATGCAGAAGTTCTAATACAGTAGCTGCTCAGGAATTCTCAAGTACCTCTCCATGATGAACAAAATGCCATTATACACAGTGGAATTTTATTCATCCATAAAGAAATATTAAATTTTATAATTTCCAGGAAAGTTTTCAAACTTGAAAATATTATACTAAGTAGTATAACCAAGGCTCAACTCTCTCTCATATGCACATACTAATTTGCAGTTGTTGAATATGGGTATTTAAATAGAAGTAAGTATGAGTAAAGGCCAAGGAACTCAATTGCAGACCCATGAGAGCAAAGAGATATTAATGGGGGGGGGCTGATCACATGTGATATCAACATGGAAGGAAAAATATTATAGACAAAATCATCCAGAGGGGTTGGGGTAAGTGTGGAGGGAAAGGAAGAGGTGGATAATCAGCCAGAACGAAGTATGTGTGAAGATTCTACAAGGAAATCAATGGGAAGAAAAGGAAGAGGGGTGGAGGCAATGGCTCAGCTGGTAGAGGTGCTTACCACCAAGCCTAATTATCTGAGTCTGGTGGCCAGAACTTATATAGGTGAAGGAGAGAACCGACCCCTGCAAGTTGTCCCTTTGACCTCTACACAAGTAACATGGCCTATTTGCAATATACTCAGAAAGGAAAGACAGAACAAGAGATGGAAGATAATGAATGAATGAATGAATGAATGAATGAATGAATGAATGAATAACAATTTTACATATTATTGTCCTCTTCCACTTCTCCCCCAAAAGAATGGTGTTTTGCCTGGATATAAACTCTAATTCTTCGTTGTACAGGGTTGTCATTGTGTGAAAAAAGATAATCAGTTAACATTCTAATATTGGCTCTAACATTCCTTTGTATAACTGGGCAAGTCACAATTTTTCTAATCTCGGGTTTTTATTTTTGCAAATTGTAGAATGGAAATAAATAATAATGACCTCTTACTTATGTCTTAGGGCCATTTCAATGCATAATTAACTATATGGAAGTATTCCACAAAATTCAACACACTAGACATGAGGGGATAGTGTCATTTCTGAGTGGTTTTCCAAAAGCTGTCTTTTTTTTTTTAATGAGGTGTGTACCTCAGGTAAAAAGCATGGCATTTAATCAACATTATCAATTTCTCCTCTTCACTTTATCCTAAGACCTGGATATGGCCCTCAGATGGAAAAAAGAGTCAGCCAAACACTCCAGCTTCACAAGAACTGCAGTGTTTCCCTATGGCCCACCTGAGTTGGCTGTAGCCCCTACCTAATACTTCCTGAGAAATCAAAGGCAAATCCTCTTTATGTACCAAAGGAGATAGTACTTCCCAATTCGACTACATCAAAAGACTTTACTGGTGAAAACTAGTTCTGCTTTCAAATTCTGGGGGGGAAAATCTTAAGAATTTCTCTGCTTCATTAACTTGTCAGTTAGGGGCTCCATGAATAGTTACTGAGGCTCCCTTCTTTATTAAGTCAAAATTTCAAAAAGAAAAATCGTTTCCACACACCAAGCCTCAACAGTAACAGAGAAGAAAGTGTCTTCCTATTACGTTTACCTTATCTTGGAAAAGGGGGTGGGGGGATAAGAGTAATCGTTTGTTCTTTCCTTCTGGTCTCTAAGGAATCACCATATGTGATGTATAAAAAGAATCATGAGCAGCTGGAAGGAAATGAGCGCTATGAAGGCTACTGTGTTGATTTAGCCTATGAAATAGCCAAACACGTAAGGATCAAATACAAATTGTCCATTGTCGGTGATGGGAAATATGGCGCCAGAGATCCAGAGACTAAAATATGGAATGGCATGGTTGGGGAACTTGTCTATGGAGTAAGTATTTTCAATTCCACTGTTATCAATTTCTATGCTTTTCAGTTAACAAGAAAATAAAAAGAGAATAATGTTCAATCTGAAGACTTATCAGATTACAGAGTTTTCATGAGTCTGTAAAAGCAAATAGTTTCTCCTGCTGTTGAGGTCAGGAAAGAGAGACCATCAGTATGGTCCTTTGATTAACAAAGTTATTTTACAAAAAGAAAAATAAAATTGAGGAAATGTACTTGGCCACATTAAGCACGGTCTTCCCTCTTTTGAGAGTCTATTCCTTATTCCTTCTGTGTTACACTGAATCAGGTACCAGAACCACCTACCCATGTAGTTCCTTAACAGGATTAATGTCTTTCCTCATTGATCCCCTCGTGTCTAATGAACCAGTCTGCAGTACGAATTCTACTAAGTCTTTCAAATCTCAATGCACTCTTCATCCTAACCATCAACGTTACTACCTTAGTTAAGATTTTTACCATCTGTCTGTCATTTAGCTGCATCCCTACCTCTAGTTTTACACTAGCAAATCAGATCTACATTATTGCGATTCCCCACTTGAAAAAAAAAAACAGGATAAAACTTGAAGACCATAGTGGTATTGTCACAGCTCCTTAGTGACTAAGTTTTAAATGGTTTTGGTCTCAGGGAAGATCAGCTCTTAGGCAGAGCAATGACGTATATGAAGATAGGTACAATTGGCCATCAGAACTACCCATTTCTTAAACCACTCTCTAATTAACCAAAGCTCAGATCTAAATATGAGAAGATATTTAGTTCTACTAAACAAGAATCACTTGCTATGTATCATTGGTACCTGTCTAGACTGCAGATACTGAGAAGACAAATGAATTGGAGATGTGTGTGCTGATAAAGTCACAGTTGGTAAGAAGCAAACACCCATCTATCTATTGGATGGATGATCAGGAAAGTGACTCCAGTGGTAGCCAGCACAAATAGGGTGTCACTCAATCATAAGAGACTACTGGGGTCACTCAATATGTTTTTGAGAATAGGCCTTTGGAAACCAGCATAAAGGAAGGAGCTTATTTCTAAAAATGAGGACATAGAATAGGAACTAAGGCTTAAAATGAGGCTGGGCCCCAGGTATCAAAACTGGGACAGTATCCTCTTGCCAGACAAACAGCAGAGTAACTTGAACCCCCGCTTCCATCTGTGGGGCTGGAGCCAATCACCACCTGTCTTAGGTCAAGGTTGGCCCTGGGAACTAGGGCAGTACTGAGTTGCAGATGAGACACAGTGAACTGAGAAATGAAAAAGAGGTTTTCCACTTCCACAGAGGGACAGACAACTCAGTTGATTTCTAAGGACCCTAAGCCCCTCTCAACCATTTTTGGCATAGCACTAGCCTCTCACTTTCCAGGTGACAATGTTTTCTCTTTTTTTGTCTCTTATCTCCCCAACGCTCAAAAGGTATTGTCTTGCCTATAACTCTCCCTTTAGTACATTACATAGGGAAAACTCACACTTTGCCCTAATGAATCAATACCTATATACAAGAATAGTTGGCAAAGATTCATTAAAGTTAGTGCATGGTGGGAAAAATAAGGCAATATCCTTGTTATTATTAGCTAGCACTTATAGAGTGTTCATTGGCTGCTACCTACTGTGCTAAGTACTTCACAGGCATTCTGTACCTTAATCTTCACAACATGCCTTGGAAGAAGTTCCATTAGTAACCTCATTGTATATGTGAAACTATTTAAGCTAAGAATGGAAGTCACATTCCAAGAACCAAACATGCCGCAGGGCCTGTCTTAGCTGTTCAGGCTGTTATAAGAAAGTATATTAGACGAGTAGCTTACAAACAACAGATATTGATTTCTCACCATTCTGGATGTTGAGGAGTTCATGATCAAAGATTTAACTGTCTAGTAATGACAAACTTTCTAGCTCATAAATTGTACCTACTTGTTCCATCCCCACATTAGGGAAGGGGCAATTGGTCTCTGAAGCCTCTTATATAAGAGAACTAATACTATTTATCAGGGTTCTGCTTCACACAGTAACCACTTCCTAAATACCCCATTTTCCAATAACATTACAGATTAAAATTTCAACATATAAAGGGAGGCACAAACTTTCTGACCGTAACACCAACACAGTGACTGGGATCTGTGAAGTTCATGTGCTTTTAATCAGTTCACCATACTACCCCATAGCAAAAGTTGTTTTGGGGCCATTCCATCTGGAATAATATTTGAAACTTATTAAAAAGGCTTTGGTGCCTTGGCCATTCTTGAGAGAGGTTATCAAGGCTTCCATAGCGTAGCAAGAAATTGAGGTATAAATTAATACTGCTCCAGTTATCTGATGTGGTTTAGTCCATCGGTGCACCAGCCCATCAAAAGAGAATGATCAGAGCCTTGTAGTGTCTCCAAAGAAACCTAGCACGGTCTGGAAATAGATCAGTGCCTTCCTAGCATTGGGCAAGATGTCAGGCACGGTGATGCGGGTTAAGAGATTGCCTGACATTGTTCAGATGAAGTGTGCTACTCTCGTGGTGTTCTGGTTTCTCTGGGATGTCCTGTCTGCTGCACGGTTTAATTTCTACACAGCCCTTTCTCTTTCTACTTCATCTATTTGTAAGTGAGGGAATTTGAGAAATACAGAGTGCTTTGTTTAGTAATTCAGACCTCATCTCCTCAATTTTGAAAAGGTGAGCTTTCTGAAGCGACCTTTCCCTCCTTCTCCTGCTGCTCTGGGAAGAGCTCTCCTTTCTGCCCGGGGAAGGCTCTTAAAGGCACATCCTCTCCCCTCTCCTGACCTAGAAGAAGTCTCTGATGTTTTCTAAGCTGAATAATACAAAGTGATTCTGGACAACTGACAGCAAACCAATCCACTGAAGTGGACTGTCAAACTACACTTTTCTCTAAAAGCTAGGAATAGAAAAACTAGACTTTCCTGTCACGCTAGGAGGAAGAGCTTGCTGTCAGAGAGGAGGATGGCATAAGCTAAATGTGCCTTCATCTCCATGGAGAAGTTTTAATCCTTTGGCATTAGAAACTTTTCAACATATCTGTACATGATAGAAATTGGGGTTGGGAGATGAAAACACGGGCTTGCATTTCTGGCAGTCCTGACCTCTTGTGGTTTGCAAGTTGCTTCAGAAAAAAAAAGGAGGAAATACTGTCCGATGATTTCCCAGAGTATTTAATGGACAAAACAATGGAGAGCAGGAAAAATACGACTTGCATTTAGCAGGAAAACTACACAGATAGGCATGGCTTTATATTTCCAGTACTGCCTCCTATGTCTTTTGTATGTACTATGGATCAGTGCAGAAAAACAATAAAGGAAGTCAGAGTGGGAGAAAGCTTTACCAAAGACATTGCTGTATCTGCGATGACGTCTCAAGAAAAAGCCAAAAGAAAGTCAGTTCGGTAAAGAATAAAGAAGTCAATTAGTCTCTTTTCAGAAGATTCCTGAATTTTTTTGCCTCTAAAGAAATTCAAATCAAAGTTGATGTTGGGGCACCTTGTATCTCTGAGAAGGCTATTTTTGAAACAAACGTCAGCAGCATACAATGGTCCCCATTACGTAAGCTCTTCAGAACATTGTGGTCTTGAAACTGTCCACCTGCTTTTAGCAATTTTGATTTTGAGCTGGATTTCTGTATCACTGCCACGTAGTAATCATTCCAGCTCAAATGGCTTACACACCACCAGTTTTTACTGCTCCCAAATAGTAAGTGTTTTAAGAGGGCATTTTAAAAGAATATTCTGTGGCTATCAGGATTCTTAAATATTCTTTAGCCAAACATCTAATTCATTTTCACAAATGACTAGGAGACCCACCAGGGCCCAAACATTAGTATTGCCTATTGAGTAAACTAAGAAATTGAAGCCTGCTGGAGCTCAAGAGTGACAGTAATTTTACTGGGAGGAGGGGTGATGGCAAATTTTGACAATAGCACAAAATCAGTTTGGCAACTCGAATACCAGTATGCCTGGTCTAGCACTCTGTCTATTGGTTTACATTGGCTCAGCTCACTAAATTTATCAGCTTATGGGAATCTTGATATTTAGTCAGATATGTCATTTTCATGGCTTCAGGGTAAAAGGTTTGCATTCTAGCTGGATTATGAGCGATTCCATCTAAGGTACTCATTATATTTCTATGTACCCTCTAGGGCAATGCAATACTAATCTCTAGTTATCTCTTGAAATATTTAAAAATACAATGTAAATAGCTGGAATGTTCTGTCCTCGGAGAAGATATATGACCTAACAAAGTTTATTTTTAAAAGAAGGCAAGAAATGGGCTAGCAGGAAAATGGAGCCCCAGTTCTGAAGAGGACACCTCCCAGTGGGCCACCGACACGTTCTTTATGTTCTTAGCACCTAGAATTAAGAATAAAGATGACGTGGGATTGCTTTGGGAAAGGCCAGGCTAGATACCATCCAGATTGGTTCTACTGACTTGGAAAATAGCAGAAAGCTCAGGGGGTTGAGGATTTAGCTCAGTGGTAGAGCGCTTGCCTAGCAAGCGCAAGGCCCTGGGTTCGGTCCCCAGCTCCGAAAAAAAAAAAAAAGCAGATGAAACTGGCATATATGGAATCCAGGTCAGGGTCCTTGGGTGTCCCAGACTCTTTCTCACTCCCAGGACAATTGGCAACTCAGCAGATACTGCTTACAATGACACTTCGTTGCCTATAAGAAAGTACCTTAGCTCGTCACTATCCTAAGGCAGATTTATTTTTCATTAACAAAGGCAGAGAGAGTCAATCTATCCTCCCAGTTAAAGGCACAGAAACAAGGACCCAGTATCAGATGCCATTCATTCCCTGCTCATCTTCAGCCGATTACACTGGGCTCTGGCAGGAAGGACTGACGGTTTGATAAAAGTGCTCCTCTACTGAAAGGACACATAGACTCCAGGGTAGAGCATTAATGATACATGAAAGTCTGCTATTCTGAGCAGAGGAGTGGGGAAATATTCCCAACCAAATTTAGCATCGCAGGGCCTTCATCCAGCTCCCGGGATGCCCCGTTTATCTTCTGTGAGTCTTTAAATCCCTCAGCTCCCCAAGGACAAGGAATCCAAATCAATAGACCCATACTGGGACATCTGTTCTGGATAAAGAAATGAGGAGATCCTGTTGTGACCCTGCTTGTTGTTGCCCTGATTTAAATAGTCCCCATCCCTTTCTCCAGATCTTAACAATGGCAGACAACAAACATCTCATAGAGTACAGCCAATAAAGCAGTTTAATCCCTGCTTCCCAACACACAGCAATTGTATTCCTATTGTCCAACTTACTTCTGTTCCGCTCTTTTTTCTAACACATTAACTTTTCTGGAGGAAATACCTGCTTAAGGCCACTAAGAGCTTTAGGCTTGATGCACGGAGCAGGGAACAGATCACGTCTGCTTCTCTTACGGTCTGCATGATACATCCCTTCTTTTTCTTCTTCCTTCTCCCCTTGCTATCAGAAAGTGCTTTGAAACAGTGGCTGACAAGCTCCTGCTCAAACATAATCTTCAAATGGGTTACAAATTTTATGTGAGCTGATCAGACGAAAATACTTTAAAATGTAACAAGCCTTCCATCTCAAATAATTTGTAAAATTACAGTTAAACTAAATGTCATCTCTGCTTAAAATCTGTCAGCTTCTTAAGTTCATGGTCCCTGTGCATAGGAGTCTATTGGAGTTTAGGTTTTATGATATTTACAACTTTGGCCGCCCACCTATGAAAGCGATTATAAATCCCCTCAAGCTTAATCCCCTCCAATAACGCAGTTGCTTGGGTTTGCCGCTGGTTAAGTGGAAAAAAAAATCAAACCTAATTTAGTGTGTTTACTGAGCCCACACAGCCATCCTTAAGCTGCTTGATTAAAATCCTTTAAGTAGTCAAAATGCAAGTTAAAAACACTGGTAGAGTTCTCACCCTGAGCTCTCACCATTTGCTGGTTTCTGTCTGTCACCTGGAGCACCCTCATACCAAGCATTTACCCACCTAGTGTTCTAAAAGTGACTTTCCTGCTGCTCTTACCAGCACAGGCTTGATGACAACAGGCTGCTGGAGTGGTTTAGGACACCAAAAGAGAGACACTTGATTATTAAGTCGGAAGCTCACCTGCTCCATAGTCCTAGTCATAACCCTTCATGCTTGGCTCCAGTTACAGCTGACTTCCATTAAGAACAAATATCAAGGGAGGAAGTTCGGGGGCGGGGGATGGACTTGGTTCAAGCATGTTATATGCATATATGAATAGTAATGTATTTGGGTGGCTACTTTTTCTTTTCGTCACTATTGGCCTCTTAAATCTTGAATTTTCCTTTTAAGTGACCCTGATGTTTGTTTGCCATGGCAGTCCCAGGAAAACTGAGGATTATTGGACACTTACTAGTAATCTGCTTCTCTGTCCTCTCATCGATAATCAAGCTGACTACTTCACAGGCATTGTGGCAGAGAGGTCATAAGCTCTGAAATAACCTACCATCACAGATATATTTTACTTTTTTATTAAATTTATTTATTTATTCACTTTACAACCCAGTATCAGTCCTTCCTCTGCTCCCAGTACCCCCTCAAATAAGCCTCTCCCCATTCCTCTTACATTCCTCTGGGTGTCAAATCCCCCACACTCCCCCATCACACCTCCACTCCACCACCCCCCCTTTCCCTAGCCCCACACCACACATGAAGTTGCTGGGGAACTAGGAACATCCAGTCCTGCTAAGGACAGACAAAACTAACCATTTAGGGGTGCAGGATCCACATGCAGGCAGGCAGGCAACAGGCTCAAGGACAACCCTCCCCCAGTTGCTTGGAGGATGCACATGAAGACCAAGATGCTCATCTGCTACATATTGGCATGGGGCCTAGGCCCAGCCCATGCTAACTCTTTGGTTGGTGATTCAGTCTCTGAGAGTCTCCAAGGGTTCAGCTTAGTTGACTCTATTGTTCTTCCTGTGGAGTCCCTGTCCTCTTTGGGTCCCTCAATCTCTCTTCCAACTCCTCCACAAGACTCGTCAAGCTCTGTCTACTGTTTGGGTGTGAGTTTCTGCATCTCTTTCTGTTGGGTGGAGCATCTCAGAGGACAATTATGTTAGGTTCCTCTCTGCAAGCATAACAGAGTGTCATTAATAGTGTCAACGATGGGTTCTTGCCTATGGAATGGATCTCAATTTGGAGCAGTCATTGGTTGGCCGTTCCCTCAGACTCTGCTCTGTCTTTGACCTTGCACATCTTGTAGGCAGGACAAAGTTTGGGGCAAAGGCTTTGTGAGTGGATTGCTATCCTTATCCTTCCACTGGGAGTCCTATCAGGCCTCAGGAAGTGGCCACTTCAGGATCCATATCCCCCACTGCTAGCAATCATCTAGTCTCCCACTTAGAACCTCTGGGGCCTCTCCCCATCCCAGGTCTCTGGCAGGTCCTAGAGATTGCCCCCACCACCCAGACTATCTCCCTTCTCTCTCCCCTGCTTTCCCTACACAGGATCCCCTGCCTCTCTCCCCTCCCCATCCCTTCCTCCACCCGGTTTCCTCCTTCGATTGACCTCCAATATCTATTTACTTCCCCTTCTTCATATGTAGGAAGGCATAGTAGTAGGAGAAGGTAAGGGCTTCTCTGAGGCTGCCTCTGAACTGATGCCCCACTTCTGTGACTTGTCTCTCAAGAAGGATAAAAGAAACAGAAAATGTAAGCCCCAGTCTCCCACACACCTTACTGCCCTGAGGGCTCAGTCAGCACTTTCTTAGCTTCTGTTGGTTGAGCTTGCTTCTAGTTTACTTGCAACTATACTTTTGCCCTTTTCAACCTGCAGGTCTTTGTTAGGGGTAGTTAAAGCTGCACAGTAAATTCTTGTTTTGGAGCTAGGCCACATTATCGGGCCCAGATTTAGCATCATCCTTCATCCTCCATTGCGGCAGCACATTTAAAAAAAAAAAAAAAAAAGTCTACTTTCTTTGAGAAAGTTCCTGAGATCCCACCATTTGCAAGACTTTCAGAAGGATCACCACAAATTTGAGGCCAGCCCGAGCCATGCAGTAAATTCAAAGTTAACCTGAACTGCGTAGTAACATGCTCTCATAAGAGGGAAAAAATGGCAGGAAAAGGCTTCCCAGAAAGAAAAAAATCCGAAAATTAGAAATGCTAGGCTAAGGAAAAGAGGAGAGAACTTAAGGGGAACAGATTAGCCCTTTTGTTTTTGTGATTCAAAAGTACTTTAAACTCAGAATGTCCTCCTTTGGGAATCTGTTCTTTAGCTAAATGTTCCTTGGAACTAGACAATAAAACGTCATTCCTTCTCTGTCTAGCCAGCTCTTGTTAGTGTTTAGTGGTGCTTACCATGTGCTGGCTGTTGCAATTACAGAATTTTGTTTTGTGGGCTTTTGTGGTAGGGGTATTTTCGGTTTGGTTTGGTTTTGCTTTGCTTTGTTTTTCTATTTCAGCCATTATCTCTTCCTTTCTTTCTCTTTGGGATTATGATGTAATTACATCATGACCTGCTCCCTTTCCCCCCACCAAAACTTGTCGTATATCCAGTGGGTTATGGTTTTACATTTAAAGGGGATCAACTGCCTCAATCTTCCATTCTGTACCAACTTAGAAAGAGCTCAGTTCCCTTAAATTCAGTCCAACTAAAGTGACTCCCACACCAAATACCCACTTACTTCTACCTTCAAAGACAGACCAGAAAAATTAGCAATTTCTCCGAGAGATTAAGACTTACATGATTAAAGAAAGAAGAGAGCTGTTAAATTAAGTAATTAAACTCAAATGGAATCAAATGGAGACTGATACTAGATGCGTATTTGTGTCCTCTGAGCAGGAGGTAGAGACATGTTGGCACTGAGGAGAGACACCTTTATGTATGAATTCTCTTGGCATGAATACACTCTAGCTGATTCCAAGCTATCCTTGCCAAAAACCCCGCTAGCTTTCTAACCAAGTCCATTCTTATCAGGAGCCTTTGTTCCCATGACCAGGTGTAGGCCTCAGCCAAAGGATAAAACAGGTAAAATTTGTCATTGGCTCTCATCTCATCTTCAGTGTGGAACTGAAGATTAAAGAGTTGACTGAAGATGAAGGGAGGTTGAAGCCATAAATGATGTTGTTGAATAAAGAAAAAATAAAGGACAGAACCTTGAATGTTCTGTTTTATTCTACAAATCTTCAGTGATTACCTCCTAAAAGGGACTTCTGGAATTACAAAATATACCTTGGTGGAGAATGGAAACTTGGTAGAAAAAAAGGTAAAGAATAATATTCATAGAGGCAGGAAAAGAACCTGATACCTTTAGTGCCAGAGAGCCAAAGGAAAGAGTATATACCATGCAAAAGCCCAGTGATGTCACATGAGCAGTTGATGTCTGACAAGAGGTGTTTGAGTCTGGCAGCCAAGTTTACAGTTTGAGAAATAATTCCAACAAATCGAAGGGACTATAGTATTAGATCTTGAGGTGGAGCAGTGACAGTGACAATGACAGACTAAAGCAACAATTCCACCAACATTCATCTTGGCAAATCAATTATTGTATTGGAGCTATTTACAGTGGTATGGGTGAGCAAGTATTTACAGATGCATGGATAACTCATCTGCAGTGTAGATCAAAGTATTAGTAGTACACATATGCAAGCGTCCACTGAAAACAAGTTGCTAGGTAAGCCAGTGGATCTGAATCTCATTATCAGAGTTCTAATCTCAGCCTCTCTTTCCCTTGTAGTAGTCAGTATAAGTCGTGGTCTCTTACAGTATACATCATTTGAAGAGAGAATGGTCATTGTATCAACCTCAAGGTTGTTAGAATGTAGAAAACAATATATAGAAAATTACTTGATACAGGGCCTCACACAGGGTAAGCAGTCAACAAATGGAAGGAACTCTTCGCCATCTGCATTTTCCCTTAAATCAGGAGCACTTATATAAACAAAAATTCCAGTAAAATAAGGGAGATAGACGTAAGACTATGGATATTAAAATAAGAAAATGAAAGTTAGGTTAGATCTGTCATAAAGAAGTACAAGGTGAGGGATGAGATAGCAAATGGCTTGAGTTGCTCTATTCAATTCACTGACGTAAATTTCATTTTTTGGTCAATGTTTTTGGTTCAAACTTCATCATTCTTCCTCCACCTGTCCCCACAGGCAAAGATACTGAAACGTAACTAAGTTTATCACAGAAAAAGAATCCTGATCATTCTTGGTAACTTACTACAGATCTGATATACCATACTTACTCCCCTAGTCATATACATTTTCTACAGTTACATTTTAAAGCCTGCTTCCACACTAAAACCTACTAGCATTAAATGGGAACAAGAAAAGAAAAGAAGTAGGGGTTGGGGATTTAGCTCAGTGGTAGAGCGCTTGCCTAGCAAAGTGCAAGGCCCTGAGTTCGGTCCCCAGCTCTGAAAAAAAAAAAAAGTGAATGCAGAAATTCCTAATGCCGTATTTCCTTTAGATTAATATAAAAAGGTGGCATGCCTTTACATAAGTTCATTATTTAGTGCACTGCTACCATTTATTTATCAGTCTGACATGTATTAATTTTGTGCTTATATTTATCACCAGAAAAGATAGCTTACTTGATAAATTAATACATATTCTAATAATTGTTTTATTCTTGTATCTCTCGTGCAGAGATATTGCATTTTCTCATATACTATGTTCAACAATTGGCAATTATTTAAGGCACATCCATTTTTTTTTTTTTGGTTCTTTTTTTCGGAGCTGGGGACCGAACCCAGGGCCTTGCGCTTCCTAGGCAAGCGCTCTACCACTGAGCTAAATCCCCAACCCCACATCCATTTTTAATATAGAACATACGACAATAATAGATACAAAACCAAATACCGGGTCTCTGTCTTCAAATGATGCATATTTTAAGAGACAATGCAGCAGCCTAGAGTTATACTGAATACTACCAGGGAAAAGAAAGAAAATAAAAAAAATCCAGGTCGTTGTGCACAGTATACAAAAATTCCAGTAAAATAAGGGAGATAGACATAAGGCTATGAATATTAAAATAAGAAAGCAAAAGTTAGACTAGATAGGTCATAAGGAAATACAAGTTGAGGTATAAGATAGCAAAAGGAAATCTGGGTAAAATGGAATCAGTTCCCCTCAGCCAATATGCTTCAGAGGACAAAGACCAGGGCTTTTCCTAATTTGACCAACAAAATAAAGCCACTTCGAACCCACTGAATGACCCTGCTTCTCTAATCTTAGCATTGACAAATCAGCTGGTTATAGTGATTGAATATACTATATTTCCGCTAAAGACATTTATTAGGTGAAGATGATAAAGGAAATGCTGTCTGTAAAAGCGCTATGTGTCTTTGTTTTTCAGAGAGCTGATATAGCTGTTGCTCCACTCACTATAACACTGGTCCGTGAAGAAGTCATAGATTTCTCAAAGCCATTTATGAGCTTGGGAATCTCCATCATGATAAAGAAGCCTCAGAAATCAAAGCCAGGCGTCTTTTCATTCCTGGATCCTTTGGCTTATGAAATCTGGATGTGCATTGTCTTCGCTTACATTGGAGTCAGTGTAGTTCTCTTCCTAGTCAGCAGATTTAGCCCTTATGAGTGGCACTTGGAAGACAACAATGAAGAACCTCGTGACCCACAAAGCCCTCCTGATCCTCCCAATGAATTTGGAATATTTAACAGTCTTTGGTTTTCCTTGGGTGCTTTCATGCAGCAAGGATGTGATATTTCTCCAAGGTTTGTTTGTGTGTAATACAGAATACCTGCTTGTATTTTGTGGTCTTACTGCCCTCATGTCCATCTGGTATTCACCTGCATCAACTTCAGAGTTCTTTCATTCATTTCATCCAATGACAAATTGTCATCACGCCATTTTGTATGCTTATGTCTATGAGGTGAGTGTGTCACTGGCGATGCTTTGAATGCCTAAGGTTTGCTGCAATGCTCATAGATACCCAAACTCTGGATAGAGTTAACTGCCACTTAATATTCTTATGAGTGTATTCTCATTAATTGAGTTGAAATATCTTCGCATTTGCCAAGGGACTGAGTCTGGACAAAATGTGAAAGAAGATAGAGCATTTCTTTAAACCTTCCCACCTTCCACTATTAGTATTGCCATTCTCTTTGTGCTCTCAGACTGCCCAGAACTACACAAGCATATGCTCAAGTTTCTTAGCTAAAACAATAAAACTTCTCAAAGAAAGCAGCAGAAAATCAGTTCAAGCTTTAATGGTGTTGACATATTGAAAATCATCTGGCCATTTATTATAAAGTTAGGCATAGAGTTAAAATGTGATACAAGAATTTTACTGTCATTTATACCCACCTAAGTAAAATGTATAAATGTCCATAGTAGCTTGAGTTGTAATAGACAAAATACAGAAACAAAGCAAATGTTCAGCTCGTAAATGGATGAAGAACTTGTGGTACATCCATTCAATGAAATACTACTCACTTAAGAGAACAGATTATTCATGGATCCTAACAGGCCAGATGAATCTTGAAAACATAATGCCAAAGTGAAGTAATTCAAACACAAAATGCCACACCCCACTCCACTGTAGTTGAATATACCATTAGAGAGAATCCCATTTGTTCTCAGTTGACAAATCTATAGAGGTAAAAAAAAGACAATTACTTCTGGGCAGAGTTTGAAAGGAGAAGAAAAAACAAAAGATAACAATGGTGGTGTATTAGAGTCTGGAAAGTTTGCCTTTGCAAAACAAATACAAGAATCAGAAACAACTTTTATTTAAGTTTTTAATTTCTTGTTCATTACAGACTTTTTCTGCTTATTTTTTGAAAGAAATATACTGGACTGGAGAGATAGGTCAGTCATTAAAAGATAGGCTCACAATTAAAACTAGAAGAAATGTACCACTAAAATGTTGCTTGTTCCGATGAATGAGATTTTAATGACCACTTATATTTGCATGTGGGGCATATGTCTTATTTGTCTCATCCTTGTCCTAAACCTGCTGGGATTAGCTACAAATGGCATGAGGGAGCTGATGGGGTGATATAAAAACATCCCAAAACTGGATTGTGATGATGGCTACAGAACTCTAAATTTACTTAAACCACTGAGCAAATATAATTCTCATGAGTATTAACACTTACACTGCTAAGTTGTATGCAATGCAAAGTTATGTCAGCAAAGCTATTGAAAATACTGTACATGGCTTGGGATGCAATGTAGCTCAGTGTTAGAAATTTGCCCAGCATATGCAAGACTCTGGTTCAATCTCCAGGACCAGAAGACAAGCTAAAAGTGAAAGTCCTGGTCCTCACCAACAAAGCAGATTAATTCACCTAATCACAAACAGTGGTGAATTCATACACAATATTGTAACTAAATATACCATGTTTGTAATCATGAAAAGAATGAGGGGCCAGGGAAATGACTTGGTGGATAAGAACACTTACTAAGTATGAGAACTTGAGTTCAAGTAGCCAGAACCACATAAAAAGCCAGGCATGACTGTGTCTGCCTATAACACCAGCATTGTGGGGTGGAGACAAGCAAACCATGAGGGCTCACTGGCCAGTCAGCATAGGCTATGCTTTAGGCTCAGTGAGAGACTCTGTCTCAAGTCAATAACATTCCGAGAGATAAAGGAAGACACCAGTGTTGTGCTTTGCTTATTAACATACCCATGCACTCCCATACATGTGCCACATATATACACCATACACACACAGCCCACAACCCCCATAACAAACATACACACATGAAAATTACTAAATAAAACACTGCAACTTCTGTCAAATTAAGCATCAATGCAAATACTGACTAGAGTCAATACTGTAAATATACAGGGATTTACAAATTAATGACTTGGGGCTGGGAAGATATAACAACCAATATAGTGGTTCTTTTGCAACCATGAGGACTTGATTCAATTCCCAGAACCCACATCAAAGCTAAGCATGGTGTTGATTGCTTCCAAACCCAGTGCTGGGCGGGTAGACATAAGGTGACCCATGGTGCTCACTGGGGAGCCAGTCAAGCCTAATTTGTAAACTATAGGCGAATAATAGACCCTGTCTCAAAGCAGAGGGTGGACAGTGTTCCTGAGGATGACACCCACATCTTTCTTCCTGTCTTCTCTACACAAATTACTACAAATATAAAGATTCAAAAAGGCAATACCATTTTTCAGCATATCTTTGTGAGATTAGCCACTGAGTGCATTAAACATTTGTATAAAGCTTTGCAGCATAACCGACTGCGTAGCCATCTTCAGGAGATTCTTTTAGAATTCTCTGTGTGTATCAAGCCCAGGCATCCATACTACTCCTCCCCTGCCTCTCCCCCTCCTCCTCCCCGTTCTGTTATAAAGAATTGCCACCCTCAATCTGCTGGGCCGGGTTCTTCAAATTATTTCATTTCCTGTTCCTTGTGTGTTCAGAGTGTGCCGTTTTGTGATATCGTCAGGGAGTTCATTTGGTTGCCTAATTTCTTTCTGGGTTTTGAGAAATAGTCGCTTTGAGAGTCTATGGCCTCTGAATGTATCTATAACTGAAAAGTTTCTAACATGGCTTAGTGATCTGTGCTGAAACAGTGCTGAAGGGTCATTAAGGATAGAGATTTTCTTGGTTTTCTGTAAGTCAACTTTCAAAACTACATTTGTGATAGAAAATCCCACTTAAACAGGTCTCCTCAAAAGTCTTTTTTTTACAAATATTTATTCAAATTACTTAATTAAATAAGAACTAAAGCCGATACTAAAAATGACAAGTGAGACCAGTTTGGGTTTTTTGCTTTAATTTCTGGTGGCAGAATTTAAGTTACGGCTTTTCTGTGGTCCTAAACATAGCAAATGCTTTTTCTTTCCAAGGTACAGATTTTATTATATTGTTCAAAATGTCATCATATAGTACCATGGCTTCCAAATTTTTCACCATGACCCACAGTAAGAAATCATTTTTCCATCTTGGTTTACTATGCATAAATGTAAAAAAACAAACTTATATCAGACATTATTGCTACAGTACTTCGTATAAGCCAAGACATTACTATCCTGTTTAATTCTTCTTAAAGCTGGCCATGGCTCAACTCACTAAGAGGCCAATAGAACACTTGTAAAAACTATTATTTTTATTGCACTTTTGAGTGAAAAATCATTACTTCCATGAGCTCTATTTTCCAACCTATGAGTAATCATTCCTTTGATACTCTTTTGGACTCACAGAAGAAGTATCTTTAAATCGTTTGTTAAAATGCTATGCTTTATAGCATGTGTAATGCATGCCTCTAAGCAAAAATCGTGTTTCTCTGTCTCTTGAGATCTCTATTGACTATATATTTGTGATCAACTGTGTATCAGCCCAGCCCACTGTAATTCATTTCCCTATTAGCAGATTTAGAACGTCCTGACAATAATGTAGTTGCACTGTGAGAAGTGTAGTTGCCTTTACTGAAAACATCAGCACGACACTTTGCATAATGACCTCACTCCGAGTACAAAGCTCCAGGAAGCCAAGAATGTAAGCATAGACTATACAGTTACTTTCCTCAAAATTGAAGTCATTCGATGAATTGTCCTTGAGATTATATTTGAAAATAGAATTGACTAATATTCCACCAGGAGGAAATATGAGAGAAAATTCAGTCTAACTGCTGCCATTTCCTAGGGAAAGTACAACCTTCCCTGGTCTCCCACTGTGGACACATGGACACATTATCTACAGTCTCACCTGAATCGTACTCTAACCATTGCCACAGTGCACACATCTTGCCTACTTTTAAGCTGAAGAAAGTGGCACTAGTTAAATAATTCGCTTATACACACTGATAATAATACCCAGAACTCAAATCTAGCTCCAATCCCAAACTCTTGCTCTTCCTCCTATGCGCTTGCTGTTCTGTTCATATCCTAGACAACAGTAGTTCCTAGAGAGCTGACACAAGGGAACCCAACTTCGTGGAGATTTTTTTAAAGCCAGCAGTTCAATTACTTCCACAACCACTTCACATTGCCAATCTGGAGGAGCACGCTTGGTTTCCTCACTCCCGTCATGCTCGGAAACAAGAACTGTTTTCCGATTTCTATCCCTAAAGAAATGCAGCACTTGTTAATAAAAAGGGGCGGTGAGCATGCGTAATACTGCAGAGTATGTGCTCGCTCAGAGCATAAGGCTGCAAAATCAGCAATAATGCATTATGAGAAAAACTGCTGGCGTCATTCCATTGCCATCAAATGCAGTTATTGACAGTTACCTAGAAGCCTCGGGATTCTGCATCGATATTAGGTTTGATATTTGAACTGCTCTAATTGTTCCGAGTGAATTACTTTGTTCTACATGAAGCTGTAGGCTGAGTCAACGTCAGAGAAGGTAATCAATGTAATAGGCCAAGGCTATAGCCATACATCAACTGATTTATTGAAGGGAAAGTCCAAAGGAGGAATAAACACCTTCAGTTTAACCCTCTTCATCCTGAACGTGTGCTGGGGGCCACCAGGTGGGGGCAGCCAGATGGAGAGAGCAGAGCGATTGAGCAGGAGGTGCTAACGTTAGCTTCGCTGCACCACAGTCTGCTCAGCAGCTGTGTATCCTGGGGCAACTTACCCAGCCTAGCTAAGCCTGAGTCTCTCATCAATACAATGCCAAGCACAGTTCCCGGCCTCTGAGCTTAAAAAATGTGAGCTACTGTTATTATGAACTTAGATTCTCTTAATCATCCTAGTCTAGTGTATTTACCAGTCAATACTGATTTTGGTCAGAGTGCCTACAAGAATTGAGGAATCCAGCTGAAATGATGGTGCAAGTGCAAGACTGTCCTGAGAGACGAGCAGTGGCATTCCTTCTTGATGCCACCTAGAGCTTTTAAAGATTACAGCTCTTGAAAGCACTCTGAGTGCAATATTCCCTAATATGTCTCTCACATTGACAAGGGGTTATAGCGTTTTACAATCTGAAATGTGTTTCTTTTGTGAAACTTTGATAGAGCCACTTGTGCCATCTAAAGTCCAAGCTCAGACAAATGCTCCCCCTGCTGGCTTTCTCTGAAGCTGCAGGGATAACTGCGGGCTAGCCAAGTAGAAAACAAAAGGATCAGGAGAATTACCAAAGAGAAAACGTGAGGAAGGGCCTCACCATTGGGCAAAGATATCAAAGGTATTTTTTATTAAGTTTTCAAGATAGCAAGTCCTTTGAAGAAGTAGACAGGGACTCCTTCACATTTATACATGACTTCTACACACCTAGATCCTCCTTTAAAGGGACAGATATGTGTAGAATAGCAGAAGGTGTGAGGAGTTTCAGCTGCATATTAAGTGCTAGCTTTCCTTTCGTTATATAGACCACTCTCTTCTTTCTACAGCCAATTCACTTCACTACAGTAGCGATGTGGTGATATATAGTAACTTAAAGGCAGGATTTTTATGACAACTATTTCACAACTTCAGCTGAAAGCTGTCATTTCCATTCTTTGGGACCCAGTTACTTATTCCCATCAGAGAAGATTGTAAGAAACAAAGATTGATTCTGTATATTTTTAAGACTCTATCATACTCCCAGCACTGAATGGAGGATTGTAATGATGGCTATGTCAGAAACAGAAGGGAGGAACGGTAAAGAATTTGGACGAAGGCGAAGGCTTTGGTTTTTCCTTAGCTTTGCCATCTCATAAAGCTAAAATATTGCAGATTACAAAATTTACTAATAGGATGAAGGTTATGGTCTCTAACTCACTTTCACGGTCATTTCTGATGTCACAAAATACATTTTGTTATTAATGTAGGAACTCCGGTTTCTTAATATTATAGTTAAGAAGAACATCGTCTGGCTGTTCGATATATGTATATGGCAACATTTTTCTATGTGTGTTTTCTTTTCTTTTGTTAGCAATTGATTTTCGTTAATTCATAGCTCTTACCTTTTTGTGAAAGGCATGACGTGCACACTATTTTGTGTTTTTTTTTTTTTTTTTTTTTTTTCTTTTTTTGGAGCTGGGGACCCGAACAGGGCCCCTTTTTATGCTTCCTAGGCAAGCGCTCTACCACTGACTAAATCCCCAACCCCTTATTTTGTGTTTTTTAAAGCCTAAGTGTGCAGCATTTTTACAGCCATTTCATTATGCTAACCTTGAAATCTGTCTTGTGCAACAAAACTCCTTGGAATGAATGTTAAACATTTTGCAGCTACATTAATGGAAAGAAAGGTACTGGGAAATGATGGGTCTTTCTAATTCAACTCTAAAGTCTTGTCTTATTTTAATAGACCCTTTATAAAATGTGACGGGGTTGACCCATCAGTCACTTTTTATATAGTCGCCCTGTGAAATGTGGCCTTAAGTGGCTGTAGCTTCACTAATGAGAAAAGGGGGGAAATCCAAAAATGCTTGTGGTGCTTCTTCCCTGTGGGTTCCACTACATTTTTCTTCAGTGAAAAGATTTAAGCATGCATGCCAGGAAAATGGAAGAGGATGATAGAAATTCCGCTAAATCCTTTGTCAAATCTACTACTGTCTTGAGGAAGCAATATTAAATGCAATCTTCTGCATTCTCTGCTGATAGTACCAAACACTTTGTTTAGGTTTGTAAAGCTATTATGTCAGTTTTATATGGATAGTCTCTCAAATTTGTCATGCTTATCCATACCAACATCCCTTGCAACTTGATGGATTAGTTCCAGGACCCCCGTCAGATACCAAACCCTGCAGATGCTCAAGTCTGTTATATAAAATGGCACAGCATTTTGGCATATAATATATATATATGCATCTTTCCGTGTATATTCAATAATCTCTAGATGGCTCACAACACCTCAAACAATGGAAATGCTAAGGAAATAGTTGTTACACTATTATTTGGGGAATTGTAAGGGCGAAAGTCTGCATTTACTGAGGACAGCGTTGTCCCAGATATTTTCAATGTGCAGCAGGTCAAATGTGTACATGTGGAATATGAGGATGCAGAGAGCTGACTGTATGCCATGAAATTAACCACATAATTGCCAAAGTCAATAACCAGGAGACAAGAGGCCACAAAAACGACCATTTTGCACTTAGGTTTATTTTCAGTCATGTCAACAGCCAATCTCAGCTGAGTCATTCTGATCAACCACATGATGATATGAGTCAGTATTAGGGTGGCCACAGTAACTAGATTATGATATGCAGGCCTGATTTAAAATCAGACAGACATAGCCACAGTCCATTAGCCTCAATAAAATGGCACGATGTAATTTCCATAAATTACTGTATTTTCCTCCACATTTCAAGCAGGCAATGCATAAACTGCCATTAGTATTCACAGCATAATATACCTCTTCCCATATAAAACTCCAATTCTGGAATTACTCCAAACTCAAGCTTCACTCTGGCCTCAGTAAAGCCCATCATTCCACATCAGGATGACTTTTAAAGGTACAGTGCAAGTAAACAACAAATAACAACACACAAACGTGTTCAGTGTTACCACAACCACATTTCTCAGGGCTGGTTTAAAATCTATAATCTTCACACCATTCTGGATTTTCTTATCCAAAACCTAGTTATTTTCATGCTACAAAAGTTTTGGGTATTTTTCTTCTTAGATGTTTTTATCCATTTACTTCATTCATTTTTTAGTTTCATTGGTGAGTGAGAGAGAGAGAGAGAGAGAGAGAGAGAGAGAGAGAGAGAGAGCGCAATAGCATGTAAGTGGATGTCAGAGCATAGCATAGCATAACTCTTTGGGGAGTCAATTCAATCCTTCCACATGTGGGTCATGGGAATCTCTTTGTCAGGTATGAAACCACAGACAATTTATTTTCTGCTTCTCCTCTCTGTGCCTATTTCTTTATAAAACTCCTTGGCGTGCTTATCCATAATACAGTCCTAGGCAACAGAGATGGGAGATGTAAAAAGTTGATACCCGTCAAGCAATTAGAACAGCTTACCACAAAGGAAGTGTTCAATTAGTGACAGTTTCTGTTTTATCAATTTTATTACCCTACTGCTATGGATGCCATTTTGAAGCGTTAATATTCTGTGCAATAAAGTTATTTTCAGAGTCAGATAAGTCTATGACATGTTCAAAAATTTGAATATGTCAAGCGTAAAATATTATGAAATGTCTAAATTTTTAATCCAAGTACGTTGTATACTTTTAGCATTGGGAAGGGTGACACACTCTTTTCTGACTCATACTCATGTGTTTATCCCTTCTGATTAAAAAAATTTTTTTTCAAGATACAATTGTAAGGATGCAGATTTTCACTTCTAAAAAGTGAAAATGAATATTTTTGACTGAGTTTTAGGTATCCAAAGAAAAACAAAAACTGCAGGCTTAAAGATAATCAAGTGTATTTTTTTAAAATAAGTAATCAAGAAATAGTACTTTTATTTATCAAAACACTTGACAGAATTCTCAGGTTATATTCCCATAAACAGCTGAACTTTCCACATGCTAAGAAAAGGGGGTCATCTTGGGACACAGAAATTTGAATTTCCTTCAGAGTGGTAAAATCATAGAACATGCAGAGAAGACCTTGATTTGTCAGTTCTCAGCCCAGAACTGCCCTCTTCCCACAGAGCCTGGAGGCGTGCCAGGCTCCTACGCTTTGTCTTTACTTTCTAGCAGAGTGGGAGCTCTTTCTGTGAGATTTTATGGGCACAGAAAAACATAGCCTAACCAGGAAGGAGCTTCTCTCCACAGCAGAACTATACAAAGGATGATGTGGCGATATTTTGTAAAACCAAAGGAGCAGATTTTAATTTCTGTAGACCGCACTTGCTCCCAGCAATCCCGCAAAGGAAGTGAACCCTAATCTTAGTCACAAGTCATTTCTGAGCATTCGTTGCCCTCTGGCTTTCCACATTCCCTCTCCATGAGTAGCACTTGTAATGGAGGAGCATAACTTACAGCTCTGATTCTATGCTAAAACTTTTAGAAAACACTGTGGCGTAGGTCCAACTCCCATAATTCTGATCTAACTTGTCCAGGGGAGACTCTAGGCAAGGATTATGTCTTGTTTTGCTGTCTTTTGTGGGTTTGGTTTTGTTGTTGTATTGTGCTGTGTTGTTGATGGGCAAACTTGAGAGTCGCTGGTGAGAGCAATGCTTGTTCACTTCTCAGTTTGATGCACTCATCACTTTCAATAGAATCACGAATGATGCCTATGAATCACATACTCTTGGGAATGCAGAAATTCTGAATCTACATTTTAGCAAGACCCCTGCCAATGCCAATGAACAATAATATTGACTTTTTTTTTCATCTTACAATGTGTCTATCTGTGGCTACATTCCCTAATAATTGGATTAAAAAGTTGAAGAAAAAAATAATGCTTGTTATTAAAACATTCCCACCACTTTCCTACTAATTGAATGCTGTTAGTTTCTAAAGACCACATAGGATGAAATTTCAATAGTAAGAAATCAATGGCAGAAACCCAGTGGTGGTGCATGCCTTTAAATCCCAGCATTCAGAAGTCAAAGGCAGGCAGATCTCTGAGTCTGAGGCTAGCCTGATCTATAGAGAGAGTTCCAGGATAGCCAGGGCTATTACACAGAAAATCCTTGTCTCAAAAAAGAAAAGGAAAGGAAATATTCAGTAGGATAGAATGGGCTTCTTTGTCTTAGGATTTGAGAAGGAAAGAAGAGGAACAACAGTGTTTTAGTACCTCCCAAAAACTGTATAATGAAGGGAGTTCCCTACTACAATTAGGTCTATCCTGGGTGGCTAAGATTCTTGTGTGAACAGAAAGTATTTTGACCTCTTGATCCTCACTAACCATTTACATGACAATGAAAAGAAACCTTTCCATTTGGCACTATGCCTCATGGTGACCAACTATACAAAACAGCCAAGTCTACATTTGGACCTCAAGTTAACGGCATAAATTTGTCACTATCCTCCCATTTCCCTTTAAATATAAAAAGTATTTGGATCCTGTATTTTGCATGACATGACTTTAGGTCACATGTTCCCTAACTTGACTACACAGATAATCGCCTGTGTAGTATTTAAAAGTCCAGATATCTAGGTATTCTTCTCACCCCCACCCCCACCCGGAGCTTTGATTTAATTGATCTTGGATAGACCACAGTGTTTAATCTTCTGTATGTGTACCCAGAAAAGGTCATAGAATGCAAATGTACGATGTGAAATTATAAATGAGAAATGGTAAAAGAAAGACTTTTTATTTGATTAAAAAAGTTTGATTCTAAATCTGTGCTAGTTTTGAATCACTGAGACAAAATACCAACTTCAAGGAGGAAAGGTTTACTCTGGCTCAGGATCTCAGGATTTTTAGCCCATAAGTACTTGGCCCCTTGCTTTGAGCATCTGCTGAGGCAATACATTATGACAGGAGCATGTGGCTGGTGAGACTTGTTCATGTCCTGGTGTCCAAGAATCAAGAGAGAGAGAAGGACTAGGTTCCATTATTCCATTCAAGGACAGTCTCTCCTGTAACCCTAACTCAAAGCTAAGCCCCATCTCTTCAAAGATCCCATAGCACAACAGACAGACCAGACAGCCCAGCTTTTAGCATGTGACGGGGGGAGACCTTTGAGATCTAAACTAAAGAAAACCTGGAGAGGCCTAAAGAATATTTACCTGTGTCATCATCATACGCAATCATGACATCGTGTTGTTAACACATGACTTCTGGCTGATGTTTTGATTCCATTGTATCATCAGTTTCCCTCCTTCATCACCTATAATAAAAGAATGCTTTTCTATAAAGAAAAACTTTCTCCAATTATGGTGACTTTTTAAAACTGAGATCTGGGCCTTCTGGGTCTAGACTTCTTTTGTTTTGTTTTGTAGATCACTTTCTGGGCGCATTGTTGGAGGGGTTTGGTGGTTCTTCACCCTGATCATAATCTCTTCCTACACTGCAAACCTTGCTGCTTTCCTGACTGTGGAGAGGATGGTGTCCCCCATAGAGAGCGCTGAAGACTTAGCCAAGCAGACTGAAATTGCATATGGGACCCTGGACTCTGGTTCAACAAAAGAATTTTTCAGAGTAAGTACTTTGCTGTTAATTCAGCCTGCTGGTTTTTATTTCAGTTTCACAAAGACAAATTCGCAGCACTTTTAAGTGAAACTAGTAGGAAAGTGAAAATTTTATCAAAGGACAATGTCTTAAATACTATTCTGCTTAGTTGTAATCGGATCCATTATCCATTAGACTCACGGGAGACATAACAGGTGACATGTGGCAAGCACTGAATTTGAACTCCTAGATTTTAATCTCGACCCTGCTATAAAGCGAGTATTTGTTCTTGGGCAAGTCACTTAACTGCTTTAGGCTTTTGTCCTCTTACTTGAATAATTAGGGGATTGAACTAAATAATACCTATTCTTTTGAGCTTTTATAAAAGCAATGATTGTTTTTTTGTCTCAGTGGTTCACATAAGTTAGATAATTAACTATAAGACTCTGACAGGTGATGGACTAGAAGAAATTATATATTCTTTTTTAGACTTGGTTCTCTACTGAAATGTATTATAATTGTTTCAGATATGTACATGATGATAATGTTGTTTTCAAGGTACTTTATAATTGTTTTCATTTCTTGAATAGATTTGTTTTGTGTGCACCCCAAAGGCCAATTCTTATTGAGGAAAGAGCAAGTTATTCACTACCAAAACTTTGTAAAGCTATGTAAAGTGCACTGCCATTGTTAAAAACTCAAAATTTTAGTTGCACCAGCAAGAAAAAAAAAGGGAGCTTGATTTAAACTAGAAGATGAGTCCGTGTCAAATGCTGCCACTGCCCTCTACTAAAGACACTATAAATGGTTGACACAATGATGCAAAAGTCACTTTAGTGTATATAGGAAAAGTTTTGTCCCTCTCTCCAACCAATAAACATGTTCCTGGATGGCAGGTGTAATTACTGACTTTTTCTCAAAGGTCCAGAGTAAACAGATGTCTCTAAGCTGACTTGTTTTAATAAATCAGTAAACAATATATTTCTCTGAGCTTTGTGGGGAGATTTTAATGGAAAACTAGGAGGAGGGTATCTCTTGACTTTATAGCAATTAACTAAAACCTGTTTTTACTCCCTGAAGAATGGGAGGTTTGTTCTGGGACATTTCAAGAATTCTCTACACCTCAGGATAGCCATACCTCACTTTTGCCACCTGTGTACAGAGCAGATCATTATGTTCAACTAAGGTGAAAACATCAAAATGATGTTAAGTTGGTGTCTTCTCCTTCCATGGCAATCCCAGAACCTTATTTAGGAACAGCACTTTGTCCCCTGATATCACTCACATGTGTCAAAGCTGGAAGCCAGGGATTTCCATCTGTCGTGTACTGAACATATCATCGGCTCCATGGAAATCTGATTTGGTATCAACCTTCAACAGAGCTTATGTTCACCATCCTAATAGGTATCTAGTCACAATATGAATTAATTGACCACTTAGGACACCACAAAACCAAACAGACCCTCTGATAAGGGGTGCTTGTTTTACAAGAAAGCGTTTTTCCTTTGACAATGGTATGAGATTAGGGAGGTGTGTGTTAAATGGTAATCAATACATGACATCAATTCCCATTAAGCTTTCAAAGTCCATCCATCCATACCGTAGGCAAAAGAAGCATTTCTGAGAAGATTTGTTAGCAGACAGACTTGAAAACATGGCCATATAATCAGTATGCCCAGACTTCATCCTCCATGTACTTTGTGCCTGTATCTACTGATCCAAAGGATGATGGTTTCATTAAAGAGCATCATATTGCCGCTGATTTGAATCAACAGCCAGTTCTGAACGAAGTTACTGTCTCATGCTAGTTGGAATTTGGATTCACAAATTCCTGGTGACCTTTGCAGCCAATGAGTAGCTCTTATGGAAATGGAGCTGCTGTGAAAATCTGATTAGAAGCAGGCAGATGTAAGGAAGTGCAAATCATTTCTGAACCCCTAAATGACACATTTTCTTTCTCTCTAAGTAGTCACTAGTGACAGCGTTAAGACTGTAGGGAGATCCAGAAAAGCACATAAAGCTTGCTGATCTATGAGTGAAACCAAACAGTGCAGAAAAGTTAAACTGAAAATGTTCTATGAATGTAACAAAGAGAATGTTAGTTATTCATACAATACATGCACCCAGCCTACTGAACTCCAAACCACTTTTTCTCTATCCCACCCCTCAGTGAACTCAATGCAGCAGAATAGACTATCTGCAAGAAGAAGGACTTGATGGCCATAGTCATATCCCTTCATCTTCAGACCCTAGTGACTTCAAAGTATCAAGGAAATTTTAATAATAATAGCCCAAACTTTAAAAAAAATGGAGCGCTCTGACAGTATGCCTTCCAGATTATAGACAATGAAACAAGACCACATGAAGCATTAACAAACATAATATGAGCAGGTTTTTCCACTTTTACTCAATATGAAAACCACAGAGATCACCTAGTAATAACATAAAACAGCCTAAGGCCAGCCCTCTAGGTCTTCTCATATGAGAAAGAAATGAATTAAATTAAATTCTCTTCTAATTGCCCTGTAGACATTTTTTAACTCATCCTAGGCAAGACTGTCACTAAAATGATGATAGTTTCAAATGATCCCTTTGTTTGTTCCAGTTTCTGAGTTTTCCCTAGCTGTCATTTTACATTCACATAAAGTCCATGAAACAGTGGGACCTGTCCCACCAGGAAAAGCAGGAAAGAACTGAACAAAGTAGGTGCAGGTGGAGGAGACAACCGGGGTCTTCCCATCAGCCCTCTGGACTTGAAAACTGATTTCCTTCGACAGCAGCTCCCAACCAAAGGTAGAGGCACAGGTGCTAAAAACCAAGCTGACAGCTTTATTGTCACAGGCCAGAGAAATGCCACTATGATGTGCAAAGCTGCACCAAAACAATTATTCTCCACTCCTTTTTGGAAATTTAATCTGATACAGATTTGTGTTAAGAAATAGTACTGCACAGAAGAAGCAATTCTAAAATCACTGCCTTCAGGCCTCCTCCAAACACCTTTTCAAATATTTGTCAAGACTGCCATTAATACAGATTCAGGGCTAAAAGGAGGAAGTTTTAAATGAAATGTTTAAGAAAGTGAATGTTGTAGGAGATGAGAAGATGGCTCAGTCAGTAAACTGCTTGCTGTGCAAAATGAGGACCTGAGTTCAACTTACTAGCACCCACAGAAAAAGCCAGATATGGTGGGATGTACCTGTAAGTTCAACACGGGTTAGGTAGAGACAGACAGAAGGAAACAGAAGCTCCCTATTCAGCCAGTCAATCAGTAATCTCCAGGTTGACTGTCTCAAAAAATTAGATGGGGAGCAATTGAAAAAGACACTCAATTCCAACCTCCAGCTTCCATACATCCACACACTTGTAATTGAACACAGCACACCGCGTGTTCACACAGCGCGCACGCGCGCGCGCACACACACACACACACACACACACACACACACACACACACAAATATAAAAGGAAAGGACTACAATGAGTGGGGCCTTGTCTTTGCTCCCAAGGATAAACAAAATAATTGACCATTATTATTAGGAAACCACTGAGGGAACCTTCTTTGTTTTGAGTAGAACACACTGTAAGCCCAACTAAACAATTACTTATGAATAAGGGTTTTGTCTTAAAACAACACCTGTTGACTGTTTTGTTGTTTAAATTTTTTGATGCAATTAATAAAAAGTAGAGATCTTTCCAAACAGAGGCAGGAAGTAGTCTGCTAATAATGCTTAAAGTCAACTGCTAGATTCAGAAAGACACTACCCCACACACACACACACACCACTCACTCAGACCCCACATTTCTTCAGTATCTGCTGGTTATCTACAACATGACTTTTTAAGTACATGAATAAAAGAGAAAATTCCTTCTTTGAGTACACCTGTGCCAAGTATGTTGACATTTTGAGATGACTGGAAAAATGTACCATTAATCTCCTTGACTCATTTTACATTTCCTAATATTAAGTAGCACATCAAAATATAAAAATCTTTTTGTTAAAATTTTTGTCATCTAATACTATGATGCAGTTGAAGTTGTGACACACAGTGTATCTGCGTGGATTCAACCAGATGTCATTAGCTTAAAAACACAAGTTGGAATTGGTGGCATATGCCTGACATGCCAGTACCCAGGAAACTAGGGCAAGAGGATTACTGGTTTAAGACCATCCTAAGCAACATAGCAAGCTCAAGTCTAACCTGGGCTACGTGGGCATTGCTTCCAAAATGTTGCTAATGTTTGAGAATACAGTCAGCCAGATACAAGGGACCACATAACAAGAAGACATGGCTGCCTTCTACCACATTAGATAGCAAAGGCCATAAGTAGACCTTCTAGGTCAAGACAGGAGATGGAATAAAGCCACAAGATGATGACACTTAGGCCCCAAAGAGAGACACATAACATTGAGACAACTGTTGGCTTTCCACATCCCTTAGCATCCATGGATTCACCCAGAGAACTTCTCTGCAGGCAAGGAACAGGCTGTGTAGAGAGAACAACCTCTAAAGAAGCAGGGATTGACTTAACAACTTAAGTTCACAACTCAAAGCATACTTAACATCTATCTTCAAGAGACAGAGGCAACTGTCATAGAAGACAAACGAATAATAATACTATAGGTTGCATTATTTGCTCATCATTCTTTTAGTCATTCTCCCTTTGAGATGGTCTTTGACGCAAGCTCCATGCTAAGCACAGAGAAACCACACATCTCTACAGACAAAACTGAAATCCATCTTTTTTGCCACATCACCTGAAAATATCCAGACAAGCTTCTCTACCATTGTTGAAGGTTATTTGGGGGGATAAAGTGACTTACATATAGATCTCTGCCATCATTTGCTGAGTAGATGATTGTCCCCCCCTCACCCCTTGGGAAGCTGATTGCTACTTCATTTTCCAGCTCTCCAGCACAAAGCAACATGTGCGAGATATGCTTATGGTAACTAGAAGCGGGGCTACTGGTTCTCAATAGAAAGCCCTTTATCCTCAACCTTATCTGTCAATTTCCAAGACACAGTTGTGTGTTACCATGTTCCATCTACACAACTGTCCTACAATGGAATCATAACAGGGGTTATTTTATCTATTACATAGACAAAACTGAGGCATGATGGCAATGGGGTTTGCTGAATGACACTCAGTTAATGAACAACAGCTGGAGTTCGAACCCTAATACTACAAGTACTAATTCAGCGATGATTTATTTTCATGAATCAGCCTTTACTGAACACCTGTTTAGCATCTACATCGTCTCCTTGTTGGGGTTTTTCACTGCCTTCAGTAGACCTTTCTTAGCCTGGTGCAGTGACAGATGCCTACAATCCCAGCACTTGGGGGTGCTGAGGTAGAAAGTCACAAATTTGAGATCACACTAGACTATATACAAGATCCTGTGTCAAAACTAAAACCAAAAAAGGAAAAGTTATACTCAAGGAAGATTGTTTTTTCCGTGCTCTGACCACTTCAAAAGGACCCAAATTGGGGGGGGGGGCAAAGAAAGGAAAGACATTACGAAACTCGAAGGAATGCTGTAAGCACAATAAATTCCTACCATTACATGATTTGTTATACTCTCTGACATGCTAAGACCTATATCATGCATGGTGGATAAAACAGGAAAGACCAACAGAATGAAACTGTTTTCAGTTCTATACCAACCAATCACTTTCCTGTGTTTCCTTGAAAGGGGACATTGCTCCCTAGTATTCAAATTTGCCAGTAGTGCTAGTCCTGCTCTATTTTCATCCTGAGGTAGGTGAGAGAATAATTTCACCAAAATGGGCTTTAAAAGTACGAAGGGTTCTACAAATCCCAGGACATAGTTAAGAGAAGTCCCCAGACATGGGGCAAGTAAAATAAAAGCACCCCAGAAAAGTCTCTGTACAGACATGACGGGTGTTTCTCAAATATTATAAGAAAACTTCCACTGCTTTGTCAATGAGAAAGATGTTGGTTTTTTTCTACCTAGTCTTGTGAGGTTGGGGGAATGTTCATTTGTATCTCTCCCCCATCCTCCTGGCCTCACTCTTCTAATTATAAATTAGTACAGAATTCATGTGCTAGGCAGCCCACCATTAGCCATTCCTTTGTGGCCCACAGATTCAAAGACTTCAACGTGCACGATTTAGAGCTGTCCTTGAAGACCACCTAGAAACTTCAGGTGCTTTCAAGGTGGCATGCAGGCCATCTGCCCAAAGTATCCAACCATATGGATGTTATTAGCCTATCTCTGTTCACCCTCCCAGGTAACCTACTTGCTTATGAGAGCATTTCACAGCCCAGAAAGCTTAGGGGGTTAGAGCTCAGTTCTCCTCAAGGCTGCCAACTCTCTCTGACAACATCAGGGTAATTAACATCACACAGGACTCCCAGATCTTTGCAAGAACTCTGAAAGGCTCTTCCCTAGAATTCCTCTCAGGAGCTCAGCTTTCTGTTTTCCATCTGACAAAGTCAAACCATCTGATAGCCTTCCAGTTAAATGAAGGAGGACCCATCTGTTCAATTAGGCTTTCCTTAGGTTCACCTGGCGAACGTTCACAGATTAATTATTTATAATTATTCCTTGTCGCCATGTAGGACCCTGAAGACTTGACTGTAAGGATCAGCATTTCGGTGGGCTCAATCTATAAGAACAATGAATTCGAATGCTTAGTTGCTTTTCCCTTTTGAAAGAGAAAAGACAAATTCCGATCAAAACTTGTGACTGGGTTTTATTTTTCCTCAAAGCAAGCTTCTATGTGACATTCTCTGGTCATATTCATTCTACTCTTCTATGTATATTCATATTCATTCATCCTATCTTCTATGTTTTGCCCAGAGTAAATAAACACTAAGTTTTTACCTTAGCAATGGAGGCACCAGGAAACATATATCGAATAATTTTAAGGACTGCTAGGGGCTCTAAGGTACAATGGAGAATGACGTGTGATTAGATGGGACTATTTTAAGTGAAAGCTTGAGAGTGGAGGGGAAAGTCTCAGGAAGAGTCTCTCTAGAGAGTTAACATTTAATTCAAGAAGAGAAAGTTGTGTGAAAATCTGACAGATGAGGATTTTAAACAGAAAAAGAAAGGAACAATCCCAGAATGCTTTAGGGGACAGGAAGAAAATGAATTTTAGTAGTGAATTTACAGAATCTGCTGATGGATTGATTATTGTGATATGATAATTGTGAATGAAAAGAGCTAGCCAAAAATGGCTATTTGCTTATATTTCTTTCCAGTGGCGACTAATGAAATTTTAAATGCCATATTTTAAGTGATTCAAACACTTATTATTATTAAATTATAGTAATAAAGGTCAAAAAGGCACACTAGGATTGAAATATTAAAGAAAGTTACATGCTTAAAGAGAAAGTTGTCTCTGTTGCAACCTTTGTTTTCATATTATTACAAGTAATTTAGCATTTTAGTTGATCTATAATAATAATGTCTGTACTTATTTAAGGGATATGGAGTTATAATATATATATATATCGTTATAAAGATCAAATCAGAGTAAATACATTTTCCATTGCCCTCAAATATCACTTCTCTTCTCATCTAGTTATTTTGAAATATATAAATAAAACATCAAAAATACTTTCCCCACTCCATGTACACTGTATTTTGATACTCATCACTGACCCTCTTCCATGAAATCGCTTATGTATATGTATATAAAAGAAGGAGCATAGAAGTGATTTCAAAAAGTTATCTGTAAAAGATATCACTGCATTGAAGCAATTATAGTAGGAATCGATATATAGATTTCCAAGGGTAAAGTGAAAATCATTGCTCAAGTCAAAAATCCTCTAAATTTGATCTTAGATCTAATTTTATCATTTACATTTAATATGTGAAAATGAAGTTCATTAAGACAATACTTTCTGAAAAGTATTTTACATTCTTTGAAGTGAGTCTGAAGGACTGACATTAAAAAAAAGCAAAATCCATCTAAACTTTGGCAAATGGTATCAAATGCAGGAAGACTTCATAGCATATGTTTTATATTTTAAAACAACCCCATTGCATTAGGCATTGTTTCATTTTCTTGAGTAGGGGAGACATGGTCTCCAGCCCAGAGACCAGGTACCAGCCTTCATCCACACCTGTGGCCCGAGGCAGTTACAAGTTTTCCAATTAATCTAGCTTTTACAGACTAGAACTGAGTCTGGACTTCACTAAAATCACTACAAGGTTAAGTCACAACTCTTTTTTTTTCTTTATTAACTTGAGTATTTCTTACTTACATTTCAATTGTTATTCCCTTGCCTGGTTTCCCGGCCAACATCCCCCTAACCCCTCCCCACCATTCCTTGTGGGTGTTCCTTCCCCCATCCTCCCCCATTTAGCCCTCCTCCTCAACTCATTCACTGGGGTTCCAGTCTTGGCTTGGACCAAGGGCTTCCCCTTCCACTGGTGCTCTTACTAGGATATTCATTGCTACCTATGAGGTTGGATTCCAGGGTCAGTCCATCTATAGCCTTTGGTTAGAAGTCACAACTCTTAATGAGTTACACAGAGTGTTCCTCCAGAAATCGCTTATACCTCTGGTGAAAACTTAAAAGAGCCAGTTCCTTCTTTGTTGCTTTCTTTTGATTGTTATCTTCACCTGACGAAAAAGCTGTGGTTAGATAAAAAAAAAAAAAAAAAGCTTTCTACCTTCCCAATAGGTGGAGAGTAATTTTCTCTCTTTCATAGAGACCAGATCTGTTTTTGTAAGACTGGTCCAATTTTTTTCCACATTTTTTTAATTCCGCGGGGACTCTTGTTGTTGCCATGGATACCTGCCCTTGGCACTTTGGGGATGCAGCAAAGCATCTATTATGTCAAGACCCCCCACCTTGTATCACTTTGTACTGACTCTTTTTTTTTTCTTCCTGGGCAATTTCTGGGTCTGTCCTTCTACCAACTTAAAAATTAACAGAGACTAGTTAAAACATTAATGCTTTGATTCCTTCCAAATCTTTTCCTATACCTTCAGCAATCTGTCTATCAAAAAATGTGCAACAAATAAAAGAAATTAATGTAAATTATTCATATTGGAGACAGATATCTTCCCTGGATGACAGAAATCCCTTAATACATTTTTTATCTTTATTAACTTGGTATTTCTTATTTACATTTCGATTGTTAGTCCCCTTCCCGGTTTCCGGGCCCCAACATATAACAAAGACACATGCTCCCTTAATACATTTTGCTGTTTAGACACCGTTGAATGCTTTTCAGAGAAAACTAGACAAGAGAATTTTCAGAAATAAGCATAAAAGTTCCTATATACTGGTCGAGAAATAAAATTTGATTTTCAAAAAAAATGAATCTACTGTATCACTGTATGACATCTTTTTCTAGGAATTTATCTGTTACATAATGTAAGGAATAGTCTTATCTAGACAAAGCAGCACAAAACCAGGGGAATAAAAGTTCAGAGATGTTTAGATCACACATACATTGAGTTATAACTTAAGTGCTGGCTCGTTCATGTTATTCCAGCAGTTCATGTTATTCTAACAGTTAATCCTGAGGCTGCTTTATATACAAGGGTCGTGCTTTCAATACTTTTGGATCCAGGCCTTAGTATATATGCTTGAGCACCGTCATGTCTAAGACTGAAACAATGAAACTTAGCAGTTCTATATTCCTTGATTTTTGTTTAAATTAAGTAACTTAATGCTCGTCAATAATGGCCTGTTTTGCATAGCTGTTTGATTGTACCTTCTTAAAGATTCATTTAAACCTGGGGAGGACAGCATGACTCTACCTGCCTGCCTCTCATTAATAACATACTTTTCAGCCACTAGATAATGAATGGCTTGGATATAAAATCAGTAAAAATGCAGATTGCCATTAGGTGGAGAAAAGGAGGAGGCGATCTCAAGTAATTTTGAGACTGAAGCCTGGGGATACCGTCTTAGCGAGCTGACACATAGGAAGGCTCATTGATTAAATATTCTACTGTCTTTATATCAGACAGGAAAAGAAAAAGTTATCCTAGTAGAAATTAACTTTTGCAAATGATTTTGAATTTGGGGAATTAATGGAAACGAGTACGTTAATCATGGGGACGAAAACAGCCTTTCTGTTGGCTGCAGATCATCCTAATGGCTGAGATAGTAGTGTATATGCTACTCTTCAGTGTGTTGACTTTAATGTGGAGACACACTTGGTAGGGCCGGGTAAGGAAGATAGTGATCAGTAATTCCAGTTAATAAAAGTCTGCAGCTGGTTGATCAGAGTCAGCATAGACGGCAAGCAGCAGCATCTTAAAGGGAAAATACATAAAATGTATTATTGGCCTATTCCACTCTTCTGCCGTAACAACAGATAATAACATTCTTGCTCAGGATTTAGAGGGCATGCTTTTCAAGTTACTGTATTTCTTTGGTGATAAGTTGCTGGCACAGAAATGAGTGTTTAAGGGAAATGCATTTCAAAGCAAGGACTGCCAATAAATTATGCCACCGGCCCCAGGTTTCTCAGACACTAGCAAATACATGAAATTTGGAAATACAATCCACAGCTTTCAATTTCCTTTTTTTGTCTAAGTCCTTTAGAATTCAACATGACTGCTTCCCTGCATTTTGACTTCTGTCTTTTCTGGTGAGAAAGAAAAAGGAATGAAGAGAAGGAGGGAGGGAGAGAGAGGGAGGGAGAGAGAGAGAGGGAGGGAGGGAGGGGGAAGGAGGGAAAGAGAGAAGGAGGGAGAGAGAGAGGAGAGAAGGACGGACGGGGAGGGGGAGAGAGAGAGAGAGAGAGAGAGAGAGAGAGAGAGAGAGAGAGAGAGAGAGAGGATAATTGCATCTACCTGAAAGTCAAGTCACATAAAGTAATAGAGTGATCTGGTTTGCTTTAAAGGGATTTCAGAGTATGAATTCATTTCATTCTTTGATAATCTCATACAGTGCATTTTTATCATATACTTTCACATCCACCACCAAATTTCATGTTCTTTTCCTCTTAAAGAAATGAAAACAAAAATGCCACTAAAGAACTGCGAAGTCCAATTTGTTAGCTAGCTACTTAGAAGCATGAGTCCTGCCCTGGAGTGTGGTTGATAACAGCCAGGGTCAGTTCATTGAAGAAAACGGATTTCCTCTCCCAGCAGATATCAATTGCAAATAACTTCTTGGCTAGGGGTGGTGTGCCCCTCGTCCTTTTCTTGTGCAGGGATTTTGTGTCTGGCTTGAGCCGTGTATCTTATACGCGTCTCTAAGTTCATATATGCGTCTACACTCTTGTATCTGGAAGATGCTGTTTCTTGAATAGTCCACTACTTCTGGCGTTAACAATCTTTCCAACTCCACATAGACCCTGGAACCTTTAAAGGAGGGCTGTGCTAAAGCCATCCCACTCTAAAGTCACTCACTCTCTGCTTGTTTCAGACTCTGATTTTATTTCTGCTCAACAGTGACAGAAAATGAGCAGGCCTGAATGTAAAACAACCGAGTTTTCTAGCTGAGTCTCTAAATGAAAAACAACTGGGCTTCAGCTCACAATTCCACTTCCTGTTTTGTTATTGTTATTTGTTCCCTAAAGGAGTTTAAATTACAAATCTACAATTTGGCAGCATTTGTTTTAGTTTGGGGACTTTTGAAATAGCTTGGTCCAAGTAGCTGGTTACTGTCTGACAGCAACCAAGCCAAATGGCTTTGACATTCAACTTGCCTGATGCCCAGGGAATTATCGCCATAGAAAATGTTGGTTCTATCTTACTTTAGTGACTCAAGGCAAATGGACAGCCGTGACCTTAACACAAATGTAACATAGTATGAAATCATTAGGTCAAAGTGTCTGCGGATACTTGACAGTTACTTAAAACTTTTAGAAGACATCGTCTCCTAAGGTCTAGCATTTTCAATTTTGATCATACACATTTCAAGCTATGTAGCAGAGAAGATAAAGGAAAGAACTCTTAAAAAATAGTGGGGAATTTTTGAGTATTGTTACTTGACTGCTCGTTGCAGTTAGAATTACTCCCTTGGGAAGGAGACACAGTACAAACAACTTAATGTAGCAACTTCCAGAACCAGAGAAAGAACATAAATGTGGCTAGAAATTTAAATAGCATTCTCTATATTTTTTGTAGCATGCATTTCCTTGCATAATATTCTGCTCCTTTGAAGGAAATTGTGGTTCTTGGATAGACATAATAAGAATATTCTTTCATAGCACACCTAGACATGGGAGGCCATTTACTTTCAATTTTGCACAAATAGGTTCAGTTCAAAAGAAACCATCTCCGCATGTGTGTGAGGAATTTTTGCCCGCATAGATAACACAGCTTAGCTTTCTCCAAAGGGACTTTCCATAAACACAGGCTGCCTAAGCAAATCCAGAGCAACAGATAAGCAAGAGTTCTGTGTGTATGTTTGACGCAGTCCTTGCCTCTGCCATAAGGAAAGGGTTATAAAACCAACGAAGCCGTGCTTGGTGCCTTCTTGCTCTGCACCTAGACTTAAATCTTCCCTAGACTTAAGCTCTAATTCTAAGACACAACGACCTGGAGCTCTTGGAATTTAAGTTAATTTTAAATGAATTTAAAATGCACGCCTTCAGAGGTACTAGTCACATTTCAAGTAGACATGCGTCGATAGGAACTAGCATAAAGGACAACCCAGTTATAGGGAGATCAATTGCATGACACTTCTGTTAACTCTTTTAGCTTCGTGAGCCTAAGGACCACATCTTCCACACTGCCATTCCCTACCACATCTAGCCCGGTGCCTGATGCAACTATTAAATGATATTACCTATGTTGTCATGAATTATGCTAAATTTGTTATTGGCGGTCTTTTATTTCATCATCGCAGTTATACTATGAGGCAGGTACTATTATTATCTTCATTTTTCAGATGAGAGCCCCTGGGGCTTAGTGAAATTAACTGATTTGTGTAACATCACACAGCTAATTGTACACAAGCCAACTCTTTGTAGCATGGAGACCAATGGCCTACAGAGAAAAGTGCTACATCCCTGCATATTCACCATGGACAGGTGGCCCTTCCAGGGCACAGATGACCACATAGGTGCTCAACATCACTCACACTAGCTAGAGAAGAATAAAAACATCGTGAGCTCTGTATATAAGCCTGAAGGCTAGGGATATAAAAAAAAAAGGCTGCTGGTTTGTATTTAGGTGTTGTCTATCAGATTAAATAGCTATGTTGTACTTATCTAAATAGATTAGCAAAAAAAATAAGTGGTTTTTTTTGTCATTTTGCATATGGTGACCATTGCCTTGACTCCAGTGATGAGGATTAGTGGGACATAATCATTCTGTGAAGTCCCCCACACTTACTGCATTTACCAGAAGGTTCTATGGGCTTCCATGCAGCGTATCTATGCCAGGACATACAAATGCCAGGAAATCAATTTTCCTGCAGCTTTCACAGTCAGTGTGTTTGCCAGACAAAACCCCAGCCAGCCACTTTTTTTTTTTTTAAATCAGGATAGCGCCTTTAGAAATAATACTTACTGGAACACTCCTAACCCAGAGAGGAAGAAAAGGCTTAAATCTAAATCCAACTATTTGAAGGAAAGGTGAAATATGACTATATTGAAATTGAACTTCTAATGGCCCCATGTGGCCTTATAAGGTAGTTTTTACAAAGCATCTAGCCAGTCAGTTCTGAATCAGTCTGTACCTCCCGAGCACTGACAATGCCAAATCTGATACCATCTTCACTGGCACCTGTCTGCACACAGATCACCAGGTGCCCCAGTGACCTACATTGCTGTCTTGTGTTAGTTACTTTCCTTGCTGCTGAGACAAGATAGCTGCCGGGGTGGGGGATATTTGTGGCTAACAGTTCCAGGAAATGCAGTTGATCATGGCAGAACAGGTATGGCAACTAGAACACGAAGCTACTGGTTGCATGGTACCCACAGTCAGGAAGCAGGGAGAGGTGAATGATACCTCTGAGTCCATTTCTCCTTTTTAATTCAGTCCAGGACCCCAGCCCAAGGAACAGAGCTGCCTACATTTAAAGTATATCTCCCCTCTTCAGTTAAACTTTTCTAGAAATACCCTCGTAGATACAACCAAAAGTGTCTTTCCATGGTGATTTTCAAATCCTATCAAATTTACAATAAAATGAGCCATCAACCACTCCATGACATAGTTGTATCCCATGTCTTTCTTACATTGTTCTGGCACAAATTGTCTAACAAACCAAATCAATCATGCACATTATTTTTCTGTTGCGTGATAAATACAATGACAAAAAAGCAACTTGTGGGCTGGAGGAATGGCTCAGTGATTGGGAGCGCTTGCTATTCTTCCAGAGGACCGGTGCTTGCTCCTTAGCACCCACATGGGTCACTCATAGCAACTTGGAAGTTCAGCTCCAAGACCATCAGATTCCACTGACCTCCAAAGAACCCACACTCATGAATATACCCATACACAGACATAAACACATATACTTGGACTAAAAAAATAAATTCTATTTAGAAAGCAACTTGGGGGAAGAAAGAATTTATTTGGCTTACGTATCCCAATCACAGTTCATGATTGAGGTGAGTCGCAACAGAGGCAGGAACCACAGAAGAACGCTGCTTACTGGCTTGATTCCGGTCTCACATTCAACTACCTTTTCTATCCCTCCCAGAATCATCTGCCTAGGGATGATACCACCTATAGTTGGCTGGGATCTCCCATATCAATCAGCAGTCAAGAAAAATGCCACCCAGACATACTTTGTCCACCAGTCAATCTGACAGAGGTATTTCCTCAGTTAAGGTCCCAACCTTCCAGGTAACTCCAGTTCGTGTGAGGTTGACAAAACTAGCCAGCACAGTAACCATGTGGACATAATATAATTGATTAAGAACATATTATATACCAAGTCCTTTAGTATGAAGTTTTTCTGAATTATTTTATTGACTATCCTATCTTTTTTCAAAGACAGCCATTAGAATCTTAGAGAAATTTAAGTAACTTGCCCAAATCAAGCAGAAGCCATTATCTCTAATAGTAGGATATAGAGCATTGTGATAAACTAGCAGGTTTATTTTAATTTGTGCCTTTACATTCAGGTATGTGGCTTCAAAAATGAACCACTGGAGATGATTAAGACTATAGAAAATCACATCAATAGGTGCATTGGAGCCTGTCAGGGTCTTCAGTAAAAGCAATGATTTCGCCTCTCCCTGAACCTTACCAGTGGCAAATAATTCACGAGTATAATCAGAATACATTTTATGCTTGTACAAAACTGCAAAATAAAAAAGCATCAATATAAGAGCAAACCAAAGGGAATAATGATTCAAAAGTAAGTCAAAATGTAAAACTCAACCAAAGAAAAAATAATTCAACTTCAATCATTTCACTGACAGTTTTGGTCAATTTCATCATAGTAATTCCTCCACTAAGAGACAGTTTGAAATAATGGGTAAGAAAATTTGAATGCAAATTCTCTCAGTTCCTACGTATGGTACCTTAAAATTATCTCTTTTTTTCTCTAGGCTATAGAAGTAGAGAAGAGGGAAAGAATTTGTACTTCACTGTAAAATAAGCTAAGCTTAAATTTCGAATGTTCATTTAGGTATTAAATTAACATTTACTGGTGGTACACTATGTGACAGCCATTGTTCTAAGCTTTCAAATGGCATTGTTCCATTATGGTAAGCGAAACAAACAAATAATAAACAAATACTGTCAATACCAATGGCATAAAAGGTAGGTACCTCAACAAAATGCTAGAGGTGCCATTTTATCACAGCTGATTGCGGGAGAGTTTTTTGACACCTAATTGGAGTGGAAAAGCAGGCTACTTTCAAGCAACTGGAATAGGCTTAGACTCGCTTGGCCAAAGAAGCCAAAGGTGAATTAATCAGAATAGAAATCCGACTTTGCGTGCCTGCAAGGGACACTGAAGAGGTCACTGAAAATTTCGCTGAACCTATCCATTTGGAAATGAGTTATCTGAAATAGCACTCCTTGGGCAGAAAAGAACCTGTCATGGACTGTAGATGGCAGTGTGAAAATGTTAGGCAAAGGCATTTTCAATGAGTTCTTGACAGTTGAGGGCAAAGCTCAGTGTCAAGGCAAAAAGTGATGTCTGATTCCACTGAAGTTATCTAAGTGCCCAGCCCCCAAAATAACTCAGACAGAGTCATAATCCACCAATAGAAAAGCTAATAATAGAACCTAGCAAGAATTTCCTTCTGCTCCTCACCCTGTTCTTACCAATACCCAGTCACAAGGCAGCCATTGGTTGAAGCAAAAGGAAACTGAAAGACAGTACTTGTCTGAAAAGCTAGCTTAGTTTCCCCCCAGGCTTGTCTATTTGAAGTGACTTTATGGCACATGGATAGAGACAAATAAAATGGATGGGCTAATGTCTTTTCTAGCATCTCTTGCCCTTATGCTCTCCCCTTTGATTCCCTAATTCATAAAACCGGAATTCATTGTTTCATTCCACCAATATTTATTGAGCCCTACTGGGCCCAGACTGTTCTTGGCTCTCAAGTTCCAGCAATCAATGAACAATGGCTGCTAAAGCTGCCTGAAAGAGCTTCTGGGGTGCATAATTGAGATGATGGTATGTGTAAAATCACCTTGGCAGCCAGAAAGGTGGAGGCCAATATACCATTTAAAGATATCCAATTTTCTCCTGCTTCCAGCAGTGAGAAATGGAAGGGCTCGGAATAAGGACGGCAAATAGCTGAAACACTGTGTCCCCGGCAAAACTCTTGCCACAAATCTCTCTCCTTCATGTACTTAGACCTACTATTAGGAATTTCCATTGTCTGAATTACAACTAAGGAGTGTCTGGAGCTTGGTGTGGTGGTGGACAACTATAATATGAGTGCGCAGGAGAGTAAGATAGGATTGTAGCAAGCTACTGCTGGGTGGCTGCTAAGCTAGTGAATTTTAACCTGGGTTACATGTAGGTAAGGCCTTCTATGAAAAAATAAATAAATAAACAACAACAAAAAATGTGTCTAAGGAAGTGAGGCTTCTATGTTATGGAACTTGACAACAGGCCTATACTATTCATACCTTACTATACCTCTTTCAGTCTCCTCACGAGGATACACAGGAGCAATTTTCTCTCCTAACCCCATCAGACCTTACAAAAGGCAAAAGAGGTGGGACAGAAAGAGGAGCAGAGATCCTATGTCATCAGCTCTCTTTCCTTTGAGCATCTTACCTTATAAGGGTCACTTATCCCTATCCCAGTATTTGCTCTGTAAATATTAGGAAGGACTCACACTGTAAGTGGATTCAGTAAATGCCCAGGCCAGCAAAAAGATACCTTTTTGAACTTGTAACAGCTATCAATACTACCTGACTCCTTATTAAAACCAGAAATTTCACAAGATCTAAACAACACAGAAGAAAAGCCACACGGCAGTTTACCATTACAACCTCGTTATTAAAGAAAGGTTCAATCTAGAGATGAAACTGACTAACCTGTCAAATAATATAATACAGTTAGAAGATGAAAAATGAATCCTTCGATCTCTTATCTTACTTGCCTTGCTTGCTGCCCTGTAGATGACAGACTAGCCCTAAAAGACGCTTTTTAAAATGTCAAGAACTCCTGTATTCCTTCAGAGGACATGGAACACCCATTCAAATAAAAATGTATCCCTTAGAAGACACAGAAGCCCCTTTTGTATCCGTGAACTCCTCAATGATAACTAAGGCTGCTGCCAGAAAAGGGGTGTGGCATGGCTCTGTGAAGGAGGCTGACTATGACATAATAGAGGAAGTAGAAAGTGACCTTTCCAGAGTCAAATCTAGCCCTTTTGTGGCATTTAGATCCAAGGCTAGTCTTGCACACAAATCAATGTGGTTTGGTAACAACAGTCACCAAATAAATAAATAAATCGTTTTATTCTCCCTTGAGGAAAACTAGGCACACTGTACTCAAAGACATTTTCCTATCACTTCATACTACATTTTCAAACTATTCTTTCATATGTGTTTGGGGCATAGAGAACTTACAAACACCCAAGCTATTTCCTTAGAAATAACGTAATAATTTGTCCTGTAGATAGCAAACCGGTACCATAAAATAAATTTGCATATTTTGTTTCTGTTGACAATGATTTATTGGTCTGTTTGATTTGTTCATCCAATTACTTCTAGATTATCCATGTGAGGACAAATGTCTGTTGAAGGGAAAAATTGTTCTCATATCCAGATCATGAGACGAAATATTTCCCTTCATGCTAATCACATTATATCAAGCACAGTCATGGTCAACTATGGTAACATATTTTAGGAGCAGACTTTGAAAAATTAAAAATAGATCTGGACCATTATAACCAGAAAGGAGACTTGATTAGAATTCATGTTAAACAAATAACCAAAAAGAGGGCCCTTAAATATATAACCTACCAAAGAAGTAATTAGCAAGTAATTTAAAGATGGTAAATTTATGTGGGAAAGAGAGAAAGAACCTTTACTCTGAAAAGTGGGGAGAGTTAGCTGGAGTAGATGTCACTTCACTCTAATCCCCTTTCATTCCACAAACACACCTGTGGAGATGCTTGGTACATGCTAGGCATCATCACCAGATTCTATGATTGCAAAGACAAAAAAAAAGAAGGCTCAACTTTGCCTAGGAATCACCTTTTCTATGCAAAAGAATTGGTGCTAACTACTATGGAAAGATGAAAGATAATAGGAATTGCAAGAATTGCTTGATTCAAGCAGAAGGCAGAAATAGGGTAAGATAAGAGAGGCCAGCCCAACAAAAAGAAGTTTCTCTCAATTTGACCTTCCCCATTACAGAGAATCCTACCTCTTAAGAGCGAAGGAGTACCTCATCAGCAGAGGGATTTGAACACAGGAGGCTTCATTGGATGGAAAGTTGAGCAAGATGGCTTTGAAGGAGCCTCTGATCTCTGCTACTACATTGTTTACTGACGGCAACTGGATGTTCTATTGACCAACTTAACAAATAGGAAAAGTAGAAATGTGTACTAAATAGTTTTCCTTGGGAACAGGGCTCTGGTTCATGGTAGTTTTAATGTATAAGACTCAGATATACTGTAAAACCCCCTAAATTTTAAAAGGAAAATTAGGCTGGTGAGATGGCTCAGTAGAAAAAGGCACGTCCACCAAGCTTGATGACCTGAATTTAATCTCCAGGAACCAAACGGTGGAGAGAACCAAGTTAAGTACTTTATCCTCTGGACTCCAATGTAAGCCATGGCAGATTCGTGTGTGTGTGTGTGTGTGTGTGTGTGTGTGTGTGTGTGTGTGCGCGCGCGCGCGCGCGCATGCATGTGTGCTTCCTTCACCATCAAAAGTCTAAAAATCAAAAGTCACTTGATAATGATTTTTGTTAATAGCAGATCACAGACATTAGCAGAAATAGACCTAGATATCTAATAATATCTAACCATATGATAGCACTTATAAAGTCATGGTTCTGCAAATATGGGACTAAAGCAATTTATAATACTATTGAAATGTATTTTGCCACTAACTAAAGCATATTTCTCCATTTTTAAAATAAAAAGGCACACTTCTTTCCAGTTCAGGCGTTCTAGACACTATTCGAAGAATGCATTAACCTGTTAATTTCTAATAATTTTTGAAGTAGATGCTTAAAACCCATACCACTTTACAAACGAAGAAATTGAGATGTAGAGGCTAGATAATGTATGCACCAAGCAAAAGGCATTCAGACCCAAGCATTCTGGCTCCATGCATTTTGAGATTGCAATCCCATCATTTCCCCCTTCCTTTCCTTTGTCCAACCTTTCTTGTGTATCCGCCCCTTGCGCCTTTTGCTCTCTTCCATATTCCCCATTTGTCTACAGAAAAATTCTTTTATCACTGCATCACCACTGGATTACAGTAACTGGAAACAAATGCCACTATTACAAAGAGGTGCAAGGTCAGACCCGTGACCTGACTGGCAAGCGAGTCACTAATCACTTGCTTCCACATAACAGATTTGCAAGTCCCAAGATTCAAATTTTTATCTGCACACACACACACACACACACACACACACACACACACACACACACACACACACACAAAAAGTACCTCTTTGATCTTCATTCTTTATTGCATGCAAAGACTTAGAACTCTGGCTACAGAAGTCATTAATGCTAGAGCTCTACTCGACCTACTCTTATGGATTAATTAATCTGTTCCTCCTCCATTCATGTATTTTGCCTTTGGATTTCCTTTGCTAATTACCTAGCAGTGCTGTCTCATGGCCTTGCTACATAAGTGACTCTATTTTTTCCCCTTTTTTGAGACAACATTGTGCTGTATGGGATGAAGGAAATGAATCATGGCAAGTTGGAAAAATGAACTTGTTATTACAGATCCTGCCATAATTTTTTAAATTGAAGTTCAGATGATTGAACTAGCATTCAATCCCTTTTATTGCCATTGGTATTTCAGCCAAAAAAAATAGTCTCTAAAAGCAAAAAAAATTCTAAATTTATTTTATTTTTTCTTCTTTTTTTTTATCTGAATGTCATGCCATCAGTTAAATACTAGTTAGGAAGATAAATGCCACAGCTTAATTTTCCTCACTTCTGAGTCATTTTCTTCTTCCTGCTTCTAACTTTCAGAAACTAGTCATCAACCATGGCCTGATCACTTCTGCCACTGACTGATTTGACATTACTGTACCCTTTATTGGGTGCTATGAGTACAGCACATACATTTAAAGTACCCACCTCAAGCCCTGCCATTTATTTTCCTGGAAAGCCATTATTACCTAAAGGAATAAATCTTTAAGTCTGCATCAGTATTCAAAGAACTCAACTAAATTGAAGTGAATTAGTCCAAAACATAGCATGCTTCGTTCATGGACTGCCTTGCCTCTTGCTTATAAATCTATCTATGATTGTAATGGCTGCTTAGCTAATAATGTAGGACACAAGTTGTTCTGCAACCTCCTCCGTCCTTGCACACTTCACAGTCATCTCTGATTGGGCAAAATCAAAGAATACACAAAAATCTATTTACACAAAAGGGCATGCCCAACATAGTGTTGTCGTTAATGACAATAAGGTGGAAAGTTGTAAGTATAGTATAGTCACAGATTGAAGGGTTATGTAACCATTATAAAATAGGCTTTTTTTCTGATAAAAACATAAAGAAATGCAAGTTGGTAATAAAGACCAAATTCTGACAATGGTTACCCTTAGCAAGAAGAGAAAGACACATGATTATGAAAGACAGATAGGTCAATTTCAAATAATTATAGATGCTTAATTTCTTAAACTCTCTAGAAGGCACATCTCTGTTATTAAATTATTTTCATATATTTATGTATATCTGAATTATTTACTTTTTCTTAATTTGAGAGGCAAAAAGCCATGAAGTTGTCATTACATGACAAGGTACTTCCTTATGAAAGGAAATCACCAGATGAAGATAATGTATGATATGAACATACAAGTCTAAGAGTGAGATTTAAATCTTCTAACTATTTGTTTACTAAAGGAGCATTAGTGGGGACATAATTGGTATGGGCAGATACAAAGTCAGATTAAGTACCATTTTTCCGGCCTTGAACTCTTTATCCTCCTATCTCATCCTCCCAAGGGTTAAAATTACAGGTGTGTGCCATCAACTCTGGCTCCTAAGTAGTATTTTAAAGAGTTTTGCAAAGCAAAGTTTATATCTTTATTTAGCAGTTGATAGGCTTAGCAAAAGACAAGGTCCAATCATCTTTAGACAAATGAGGTGTGGTGGAAATTTTTAGTCCTCTCAATATCTTTTCTTTTCTAAGACATGGTCTCTCTGTGTATCCCTGTGTATCCCTGAACTCACTCTGTAGACCAGGCTGGCACTCAACTCAGAGACGCACAGAACTCTGTCTCCTAAGCGCTGAGATTAAAGATGTGCACCACCACCACCCAGCTTCATCTTGCAATGTTTTGACAATAATGCGGTTATCACCCTGACCGGGCCTAAATTTATTATTAAATAAGCGTGTCATTGGTGACCACAGTGAGTGAAATGGTACTAACTGCCAACACAGCTAGTTAAATGAATAGAGCATAGACTTGGTTCTCAAGAAATCCTCAAATAACAAGAGGAAAGACAGATAATGTAGCCAACTCTCATTAACATAATATAGCGGGCTGTGCAGCAGAAGACTGAGCAACCATCAAGGAGGTGAGAACAGGAAAGATATAAGAAAACATAGCACTGGTTCTGGATGTTACAGGAATAATGAGGTAATTCAGGCAGAAAGCAAAAACATAATCAAAGGCATATAAGACATGAAACTACTATATGGCCGATTTCAGCCAATGGTGTGCAGTCCAGTGTGACTGGATCAGAGGAGATATCAGACATAAGACTAAATTTTGCTCTGCGGTTTTTAAGAAAATTGTAGAGAATTATAAGGATGGTTGTAATGAGATTCAGTTTGTACCTTAGAAGGATCAGATGAATCGAGAAATTAAGCAAGAGGATCTCAAGTTAATAGGGAGACAACAGAGACAAGAACAAAACAAAAGGATCAATGGCTTGGCATAGAGAACCACTGCAACGGTAGAGGAAGTTGAGATGACAGCTTTCGCAGCATTTCTACATAGAAGTAGTGAAGAGGAGAGGGAAAAGTAGCACCGAACTTTCTAGCTTAGGTGTTCAGTGGTTGAGTGGAAGCGAGAGTCAGGTTTTCTAATATTTTATGAGAAGTTATCTTTAGGCCCATCAGTTGGAGCTGTCCATCAGAAAGGCTTGGTTTCTGTTCCCTCAAAGCAACTCTGGAACCTAACCTCTTATTTCCTCTTTCATTGATTCTATCTTAGTCTTGTCCACCAGCACCTGTACCCTGAACTCTTAGAATAGCCTTCAAAGTAATGTCCTTGCTTCTACTCTGGCCCACCTTCTAGGCATTCTCTACACAGCAGTCAGAGTACTCTTTTAAAAAAAATAATTGGATGCTAACACACACACGCACACACACACACACACACACACACACACACACACACACATATGTACACATCTCTGCAAAATCTTCCAACAGTTTTTGATCTTGTATAGAGTAAATCCAAACTGTTTAATCATGACCTAGAGGCTCTGACCTGAGTATCTTCCTACACTCATTTTCTATCAGTCTTCTGTTCGCTCACTCAGCTTTAGCCATCCGGCTTCCTTCTTTTGTACTTTATGCAATCTTAACCTGTTTCTATCTCAGTGTGCCACTTCAGTGACTCCATGAGGGTCTCCACGAGTGTCTAACTGCCATAAACATGAGGCTTCATTTTCATGGAGGCAGCTCTGGGGATTCCAGGACCCATTTCCATAAGCCTGGGCAGGTCTCAAAAAAAAATGTAATGTTCAGGGAGTATGACAGGAGCTGGAGAAAGGAGGAGCATATTATAACAAAAGAAAAAATGAAAAGGTTCAATGTAGGTGACCAAAGTCCAAAAATGAGCAAGTAAACGACATATCAAACTAGCCAGGGGGTTGGGGACTTAGCTCAGTGGTAGAGCGCTTGCCTAGCAAGCGCAAGGCCCTGGGTTCGGTCCCCAGCTCTGAAAAAAAAAGAAAAAAAAAACTAGCCAGGATGAGTGCCAGAAAAGCTCACAGAAAGACACTTGAAATTATGGTATATGTTTGTGGGTTTTACCATACCCTCATCTCTGATTAAATGTCATCTCATAGCTTCTATCTAGAATTCTTCTTAAGGATCAAGCTACCAATCTAATTGCAAGTTCTGGTCATTGTGATCATTCTTCCTTTATATTCTCTACTGGGACACTCATGGGGCTACAAACATATTAAGTATTTGCTACACATTCTCAGCACCACCTAACTTAAATGAGCTTTAACAGGATTAAATTCAACCTGAGAAGGTCAAGACAAAGGTGATTTGGACTCTTAGAAAAAATTAGCAGTTTTTGTGACACTTCCATTTGAAAGGAAACTGTACTATTCAACCTTACAACTCCAATAGGTGCTCAATAAATATTCGTTGGGAGTGTAGACGCATGACTAAATACACTAATGCAACTTTAAACCCCGTTATTAAAAAATAATGCTCCAATGACAGAAAGCAAACATTTTGTTTATTCTATCATGGTCATACTTCAGTAGTGCCTGGTTTATTTCTAAACATTCCAATTTAAAAGAGACATCACAAATTCAAATGAGCTGCTTATGGTTGAAAGGACAACGTTCTGAGAATTTTGGAAGCAGTAGAAGCCAATACAATTTAACCCAATGAAATCAGGAAGGGACATAATAAAGCCCTTGCAATATTTGAAGGATCAGCATGAGGAACACAGAATTATTGTCCATAGCTCTAGAAGGTAGGGCCAAGGAAAGAAGTTCTAGAGAAAAAACAAAAAATTGTCTCAAAACAAGGATGGACTTTCTTACCATAACTGGCCTCCCATGCTCTTCCAATCACTTTTTTCAGGCAAAATTCAGGATAAACATACAGCAGGATACCTGAGGTAGGGGTGGGGCTTAGGGAGACTTCTTCATCTAGTAGAAAATTCAAATGAGTAAACGCCTTTCAAAACCAGACTCTAAGTTAGCTGGCCATGACTAGAATTTTTAAGTGAATTTGAAAACATCAGAGGGCGTCACAATTAGCAAGGATAAGCACAATTTGGAGAAATCCGTTTTAAAAAGTATGTTGACAGATGTCTGAAAGTAAGTGGACAGCCATGGTGTAACATGACTTTGAGACTGTGGACTGTAATAAAAAAAAAAATGTTTGGGGACTGGCTAAGAGCAGTTGCTGTCTTCCAAGGGACCAGAGTTTGGTTTTCAACATCCGGGTAAGGCAGCTCACAACTGTCTGCCTCTCCATCTCCAAGGGATTGGATATCCAGCCTCTTCCAATATTTAAGGGTGCCTGCCTACTCAGACATACACACACAGGCACACTCACACCCAAACAAAACTTAAAATTTAAACAGCAAATACGTTTTTTTTTCTACCGCACACGTGTCCCTTTGTGATGTCATAGTTGGCCACCCAAAGAATTGTCATCTTTCTGTTGCAGCGATCCAAAATTGCTGTGTATGAGAAAATGTGGTCTTACATGAAATCCGCAGAGCCATCTGTGTTTACCAAAACAACAGCTGACGGGGTAGCCCGAGTTCGGAAGTCCAAGGGAAAGTTCGCCTTCCTGCTGGAGTCGACCATGAACGAGTACATTGAGCAGAGAAAGCCGTGCGATACGATGAAAGTTGGTGGAAATCTGGATTCCAAAGGCTATGGTGTGGCAACCCCTAAAGGCTCAGCATTAAGGTGGGTGGAATAATATAACAATATCCATGTTGTTATAGTATTCCACCTACCCTGATGCATTTTGTTGTCGTTTTCTTTCTTGTGGATTTTGAGGTAACTTTTAAAAGTTTAAAATCTACAATATTCCATGGAGTTAAATAAGACGGTAAATTATGGTTTCATCTATTTAATGCATCCATTTTTTTTAATGTTCTCTCTCTCTGTGTTGTCCTCTCTGACTGTTTGTTGCTGTTTTAATTTTACAGTTCAACGGCTTTTTCAATTTAAATGGTAAAAGCCAAGTTATGGTGACGAATGTTAATTGCATGGATGTGGTGTTCTTGTTACTTTTTTTCTCAAAGACAATTTCCCCATCCCGCACACTTCAGTTTTGAGCAAATGTTATCCTCCATGCCACCTTCCAATATTTAACCCTGTATTTGCTGTACAGACATTTTTATAGCTCCACGTTCTGTGAAATTTAGCCAATTTGTCCTCTTGTGCTCCTTTTTTATACGTTAACGATTTCCTAAGCATTTGTGCATTTTCTTACAAGTTATGTTTTATCGTTTCAAGAAATGCTGTTAACCTGGCAGTATTAAAACTGAATGAGCAAGGCCTCTTGGACAAATTGAAAAACAAATGGTGGTACGACAAAGGAGAGTGCGGCAGCGGGGGCGGTGACTCCAAGGTCAGCCTCAATGTCACCACAACCGGGTACCCTTAGTGACGAGTAATCGGCAAGACTGTTATCTTATTATTGAGGAGAGAGCACGAGACACACACAGAAAGTAGAATGACCAGGTTATTCCCCTGCCTGGCAGCTTTGGGAACCAGAAAGACTTTAGGGCACAGCCCATATTTTTGATCTAACTTGGGTCCCTTCTTAAACTCCCAGACAGAGGCTCCCTGTTCACACCCTTTCCTTTCCCCACATGCTAGACTGGTTTCTATATGAAGGCCATTATGTAAGCTTCGGTGCCCTTGGCTTTCAAAAGCCCATGGGTGTCCTGTGAGACTCCCCTCTCTGCCTCAGTTGAATTGTGTAAGAAATCAGATCCAGCCACGTAGATGACAAGATATAATTTGTTTGGTGCTATTTTTTCTAGGATGTGATGATTGCTCACAGAAGTTTCTTGAATGAGTGGGAGTGACTTCTATTCCTTGTATGAATGATGAAATATTCTTCTCTGTATGTGCTAGCTGATTTAAGTAGGCCCCACTTAACTTGAAAAGCAAAGAGAAAGATCAATTTCAAGTTAAGTGGGGTCTTTCTTTAATCGGTCACCACATACAGAGACTTTGCAAAAGGGCTGTCATGTATTTGAACGTGTGCATTGCCTGTGACACTACTTGTGTGTGAATCCCTGATTTGGCTTCTCTTTAGCTATGTTTTTGGTTCAGGTAGGTCTAATTGTTATCCAGGTTGACATCATGAGAAAACCCATCTTACTTGCCATTCCTTTGGTTCCCAATACTCTTCGGGGCTAGAATGGATGAGTAGCCATCAACAAAGCAACAAGAAATAGGGGCTTTCTCAGAGACCAAGACACCAAGTCATGGAGAGACATTTCGGGTAAGTACAGGAGAAGACCGGAAAACAGATTTCTCCATGGCCCGTGGGGCATGCGAATGATACTGAAACAGGAGAGATCAGCTCTTGCACAACCAAGATACCATGGTCATCTTAAGGTGAAGAACAGTGCTTCCCAACCACAGAGCAACAGACAGGCAAGCCAAAACTTTTTTCCTTCAGAGACAATACTTGTAATTCTGCTCTTCTCTTTTCTTCTCCATCCCTTGAAATTCTGGCAAAAAAGCTAGTTTGCCAGTCTGCAGTATAATGTGGGTTTGAAAACACTGATCCAGAGCACTTTCAAAGAAGCAAATTTTAAAACAACTCCTATTGATAATCTTACCAAGCATTGGCAAGGCCTTTTCTTGTAAAACCTTGATTAACAAGAATACACTGAACCGGTGGCCTGAATGGTCAGTCCCGGTTCCAAACTTCCATTGATGAGAAACTTTAATGATATCCAAAATGAGAAGACCTCGAGGAATTGCGTTTTAACATAGTTGCCAAGTGATAACTGCAGCTAGAGCTTTCTCCTATAACTTCTCTCCATCTGGATTGACACTCAAACATTAGAGGCTACTTCCCTGAGGCATGAGAGTGGATACAAGCATTTTAAGGCAGCATGTCAGTAGCCAAAAGTGAAGTATTCTTATTAACAATCCCATCCATCCCTATGGATTCCAATTAATCAAGGTTTTACTATGTGCCAAAAAGCAGTGACTTCCTTTCTCGCCAATGTAAACTGACGATGACACTGAAAATTTAGCCAATCATTTGCTTCATTTGGTTTTCACAATGGCTATGCTGATGCCTAAAGTGTTTAGCACCTTCCTCCCAGCACTTTTCTCATGGTATTAGCGGGCCACCGAGAACCTAATTCTATTATCCAAGTGAGTTACAGAATGAAAACGAAGCTGGATTGGATACATTGTTCTCATGAACTCATCATGCAGAGAAGCCATGGACTGAATCAAGATGCCTCTAAATAATCCACACAGTGCCCAGAAGTACCCAGAAGTTTTACAATAACCAGGCGTTTGATGTTTCACACACACACACACACACACACACACACACACACACACACACACACACACACACACACACTCACAGGCATGCACGCAAACACACACACACACACTCAAAACACACACACACACACTCGAAAACAAAACCAAACCTGAACTGATTTGACTGACCTTTACTGTTCATGAAATGATTTAGTATCATGAAGATCCCAAAAGGTTAAACTAGCTTTTTGCTAATTATAACCAACAATCACACTCTGTGTTCTTTTCTCAGTATTGTCTCTGAGTTTTATCTAGTAACTCTATTGCTAACTTACAATTTCCAGATTTTTCTGAAATTTGGCATGCAGATAGAAAATATTTCAGTAGATCCTAATTGTTTCAAACTTCTTTAGCCATAGTGCTACCTGCCAGGCCACTTTCCAATTACTTTTCTTGGTCATCCCTTCAATTTACCTTTTGAAATAAGCCAACTCCATTCTCAACTATGGATAATAGTGGGATCAAAGCTGCATATCCAACAACTGCTTCTTCTGCCTGGGAATTATCAAGGAGCCTGCTTTATATTCTTCCTTCTTGCCACCTGCTTTTTTTCCGAGAGTGAGCACAAGGAGGAGCAAGAAATGAACTTAAGTGACTGTGTTTCACTACTACTTCGTGGGTACCATCCAACATGAATCCATTCAGAAGGTAGAAATGCACTGAAACCTCTTTAACTCGGAGTGCTTTCATTATTACTATGGAATAAACTAGACAAGGACCAGTCTACAAAGTAAATTTATAGGACAATGTATGTGGACAAGAGAGACTTGTTAAGCAAATGAAGAGTTTAGACTAGACTGTCAGTTGAATTTTTTTCTTGAGAGAACAAACCTTTTTGTTTCAAAGGTTGGAAGCACTCATCACATATAATCATATTCATTCTAAATCTACCCACGAAAAATAGTTCTCATGGGGACCTCTGATAAAGCAATGCTTTATAGCAGTCTGAATGACAAAACAGAATTAAAAGGAGAAAATGTCATGCTTCAGACATATTTTGTAATTCAGGATTTGCTTCCCTCGTTCTGACAATTCTTCCCCTGTGCTAGTTCACATTAAGAAAGTTTTATCCTATTAGCAAAATGGCTTCAGAATTACACTTCCTTATTGATTCTTGTCCCCAGTTAACACGACAAAATAACCCCTGGATGTACCATCATTTCATAGGGCAAGTGAGATCCAGAAGTGGTGCTGACTTTGAGAAGGTCACACAGCCAATGCCATCACACATCTCTTCTGACTTTCAGGCTCACCTCTTCTGATAATGTTGCAGAGAGCAAGTTATCGCAGCTACCCACCCATGAATGGTGTGAACCTGATTGCATGTGATAAGTTTCTGTAAGAATCAGGCTCATTCTCGATCACCTCGGTTACTAGGCAAATGGCATATTTAAGCCATTCTAGCCCTCGGTACTGATTACTAAAAATGACAATAATCACAAAACCTGACATTTATAAGTACCTTCACTATTTCAAAAACATTTTTACACCTATTATCTCTGAAACCAGCAAAGGGGAAAATACCTGTATTACTTAGCTCTCTGTCTTGCTCCTATAACCTTTAAATTATGATAAATGGGCAATTATGTTAAATTGTTGACTTTTCCCTTCTAACATGAGACAGCATGCATTCTGAGCATATTCTACAAATTTTACTATGCTATGGAAAGAACAGGAACTTTTCATGCTGTCAAAAATGAGTACACTCTTAATCTAATGTAATAGACACACTATTTTCTTTTCTGAATACAGAGAATTAAAAAAGGGGTCACTAACTGGAGTAGCTCCTGAATAAGGCCCACAGGCTAGACCCAAAATACTGCTGGCCTGGACCAATTTCTCAAGTCTAAGCTAATAAATCCTGGCCAAATTATGCCTGATCTGCCCTTGATGATCTATAAATGTACAGAGATAAATCCTGGAAACAAAGACTGTGGTTTGGGAATTTTCAACCCACAAATCACCCTGTTGTGTGGCTGCTTTATTGTAAGGCGTGTGAAAATGCAGTAATTAAGTGGCTTGTAGGTTGTTCCAGCTATAAACCTAGATCACTAGAGGTTTGAGAGACAGCTGATGAAAGTCTGTCACGGTAAAACAGAGCAGATAGTGATTTTTCTGAGTTCTCATATAAAGGCATTAACTTTCTTCCACAGCTATCTACCAACCATCTCACAGTCTTACATTCTAGTCCTTCCACCCACCTAACTTCATTCCCTTAATCTTAAGTAAATGATACCGGCTTAGTCTTTCTATATACCTTCACGCATAAGAATGTCAGTAAAAACATGCTGTTTGTACCGGGAGTAATAAGATATTACAAAACCTATCTTATCTCAGCCTAGATTTGCATCAATGGATTTAAATAGACTTCTAGTATCTATACTTTCAAAGATGAAAAAAAGAACAGCACACATTGCATGCCTTTGAGAACAATGAAACAGAATGTTTAAATGGAACCATTCTGAACTCCTTGACTACAATAAGTATTATGAAGGTACCTTCACTTGTAAGACATAGGAAATAGTGTAAAATATCAATAAAGAAATGTAGTTGAAATTGAAATATATAAAAACTAGAAGAAAACAACAAGAATGTGCCACACACATTGAGAAAAATCATGGGATTTGTCTTAATAGATTCATATAAATAAAAATATTTATTTAATAAATATTTAATAAATAAATTTATTTAATAGATTCAAAAGCTCCCTGAAATTAGTTGTATCTGCTTTCATCTGTGTGCTTTGAACGTACATTTAAAGTTTGTTCTCTTAAGAAATTCAACAGTTTGCTTCCTCCTCCCTATATCAATATTTTTTCTTAAAAAAAAGTAATCTTGTACATTTGCTTAGCAAGTCTTCCATTCAGAGACAGTAAAAAATGGCACTTCGAGGTAGCCTGTTCCAAATTCCCTGAGATCCATAGTTGGTGCTACCTAAAGGAATGAGACTATAACTGTTTTTCCCACATGTATAACCTGAGATCTTCAGTTTTGTATGTATTTCTCCTCCTGTGTTTGTCTACAATTTTCCTCTCCTATGCCACCATCTCTTAATTGCTTCTCTTCCACACCCAGAATTCTTTGACAATCTTGGGACTTAGGGAATGGATGTGAATCTGCATCTGCCTTTATCTGCAACAAAAGTGGATCTTTCACTGGCAGGAGCCACTCCTAAAGGTTGACACTTTGGATGCCCAGGGTTAAGATGGATCCCAATGATACTTTATTGACACTGTTATGTGTATAGGCAAGAACCATTACAGAACGATGACACTTCCTGGGTCTTAGCAGAAGTTCCTGTGAATCCCCAAGACTGGTTTGGGATCAAGGAGTAGGGTGAGTATACTATACTCTTCATTGGTTTGCATGTTTCTGTGCTGGTACTGCCTCCTGGAAATATGAAGACCCTGACAATTTTTTTCATGCTAGTGACTAAATTTGCTACTTGAACTGATTCAGGTCTTCTTCCCAAGAGCAAATCCTCACTTTCTCTCAAATGACTACTTCAAGCAAGGGACCAGTTGTCTTAAGAACTGAACCAGTCCAGTACTGCCAAAACCAATGATTTTGCAAGTGATGCTAGAAAAATAAATTCTACCATTGAGGAAAAATGTAATCCACAAAGAAAATACCGTTTATTTCATTCTTTGACTTAAACACAATTGACTGTGTGGCCTTAGCATAATTCCTATGATTAGGACATTATTGACTATATATGTTGCTATTCTGATAACATGAATATGTTTCTTATTGACAAACAATAACCAAAATATCCAACACCAGCGCTACAGAAAGAACAGCAGGATTGAAAAACAAGAAGGTAAGAATGATGTTACACAGTTGCCAAGAGGAAGGACGCTGTTGCCATGGCAAAGAGTGAAATGATGCATATCTTTCCCTTCCCCTTGAGGAGAAAATTATTGAGTTTCATTTCATTTGAAGAGATTGTAGAACCACACTGTCTGAAGGTAGGACAGCCATCAAAAGAAATACGAACTATTTAATGCACCTAAGTTATTTTTATTAAGGTGGGAGTTGGGGGTTGGTGGAACAGTGTGGGGGGAAATTTTTGTAAAGAACAGTTAAAATTCATTCTCTTTTGACTTTTTAGAGAGCGGTATAGCATTTGGCCCTTGGCACATGAGGCTGGTACCCATTAGTCTGAGATGGCAAAAATGCGGTCTAAGTGTTGGACTAACATTTTTTATACATTTTATCTAGCACTAAAATGCATCTCAAATATTGATCTAAAGCAGCAGCATACTATATCTTAGTATATACATATTATATATACATATGTGTATATAAACATATATATACAGTGTCTATATGTATATCAATATACACAGACACTCATAGTAAGACTGCTAGTGTTTCCTGTCTGACATCACTACTAGGAACGCAGGCATGATGTGTGGCTGCTAGAATGTGTGTGGAAAGAGATTGGTATGTACCTTTGGATTGGCAGTCTGTTCCAAGTTTTAAGTTGGATATATATAGCCACCATTTCTTTCTATCAATATTTAAATAGAAGCTAAAATTGATTATCTGTAGCCTGAAGAGTTAATGTCTTCAGAAATGTTCATTATTTGAGTTTCTGGCCTCTCTTGGTACTCCTGGAATAAACTAAATAAAACACACTTACACATGATAAATACCAACCACATTTGATGATGGGAACTTCTAATGCATGTTAAAATGGAGTTTTTAAAGCTTACTTGGACAACAAGTGGGAGTCACATTTACAGTGGGTTTTTTCACTGACATATGTCAATTATTTTTCCATCTTAGTATCTTCTCTCAATCCCTACTCTTCGTTGAGAAAAAATTGAGTAAGGAATCTTCCCACATAGTTAGGCTATGCGAAATAATTGTTTTGCTTTTTAGAGACATAAGCTAGAAAGAGGTCTAGTTTTTGACAGAAATTCACCAGGGAAATCTGTGATCTGTAGAATCAAAGTTTCTTTTGTTTTGAATATGAGAAGTTATCATATGGAAACACTGCTGGATTTAATTCCATATCTCAAGTTTACTTCTGAGGCTGCTGTGCGAGCACAGATGGTCATCAATACATTTTAGTCATTAGCATTGTTAGGCCCTTAGAAAAATGACTCGCAGCTTTCAAGTCCTAATGTTATATGCATGCATTATTGAATTTGTTCTTTGCACTTACATTAAATTATGATCCCATTAGCAAGGAGTTAAATAGGTTTGAGCTACATTTGTGAACTACGTGGTTATAAATACTCTCTCAGAGGTAGCTTCTAGCAGCTAAGCACTGCATAACTCTGCAGATCGTTGACGCTTCCTCTGTGAAGATGAGGGTCACTTGAACACTCAGAGTTCAGTGATGCCAACAGTCAAAGGGTATGGAGACAGCTCTCAGCAACCCAAAGGCAAGAAAGTTTTAAATGGCATAAATCCTCATTCTCCTGCACTCCTACAGGCCGGAACTCCTGTGAAAATGGGGGCTAGAGTATTTTTAATGATTCCATACACTTAAACACGTTAGGGCATGTTTGGAACTGGCACAGCCTCCAATAGGTGGCACATAGACAAGTAAATCCCTTCATTATATATATCCAAAGTTAACTAATATAAAAGAATACAAAAGGCCACGTGCTAAATCCTATCACTCAGCAAGGCTTCTTCTCTCTTTCTTGACTGTCAATTGACTCCAACAAGCCTTTGCACTGACATCTGTGCCTGCCTGCACATACTTCTTATGCCAGTGATACTATCACTTCTCCAAGAGAGGCTGGAATGAGACACTGGTGACTGATTGCCATGACTACCTGAAGTAGTCTCAGTTTAAAGATGGACAGGAAAGTGGAGACTACCTTTCTCCACTGGGCTGACGATATTCCAGAATGCCTGTTCAGAAAGTTACCAAGAAGCAAGAATTAGTACCTTAAAAACAAGTGTTCGGATGCAGAATATGGTGGCAGAAATTTTTCCACCTTCATTTGTGACCATTTCCATTTTCATTGCCTAGATATTAGGTTGTCAGAGCAGGTTTCAAATTACACTCATAAACCCACAGTCTTTGTTCATATATTTCTTTTGCTTTTTGTGTGATCTTTCCTTTCTCTACATGGTGACACATGTCTCTATCCTTCCACTGAAGATCTTCGGGAGTCATTAATTACCCAGCCATTTGTCCTTTCTGTATCCATATTCAGAAACAGGAAGTGCAATCTTTTAGATCAGAGTATACCATCCAGTCTCTCAGAGAGATAGCTCACACTACACCATGAGTTTCTATCCAGGATCAGAGTCGGATCCATAATTTAAACTCCTTTCTTATTGCTTCCAGGGTCAACAGATTACCTGGGGATATCACCTTGGTAATGAATTTACTAGACTCAAATTCGCTCTTTCTCCCCTATAAGGAGCTGGAGCACCCCACTTAACTCTAAAGAACACAGCGTGCTGCCAAGCTGCTTCACTCATCATTCTAAGTCCTTGAGGACATCAAAAATTTAAAATACACTCAGCCATTGTTTTAATCAAAAGGCTTATTTATTTGGGTTTTACAAGAGAGACTCTACATTCATCAAAAAATATAAAAATAAACAATGTATTCTTATCCTTAATCCGTGCCCGTGTATAAAGTTTACCATTGCAAAGACAACATGGGTTCTTTAAAATAGCTGGACAAGCCAGACTCTGTCAACCACCACGTGGAGGGACTATGTGCTGGACTGTGTATACAGTGCCTCCTTTGTATCTCAGTTAGTGCCAAGATGTAGATGGCTGAAACAAGCAGAAGTTTTTAATCATCTAATCATATTTTCGTTGAAAATACAATTAATTCATATGAGGCTTGCTGGCACATATCTATGGTCTCAGTTCTTGGGAGGTAAAACAAAAAGATGAGTAACTCAAGGTCAGCCTCAGCTAAATATGAAGGCTAAGGCCAGCTTGGGCTACAGAAAGCTGGAGGAAGAAATGAAGGGAGAGAGGTGGGAAGGCTCACCTGTTTTGGAGTCTAATGACCAGAGAACCCAAGTGAAAGTAAAAGAACAGAACTGGCTCTCACAAGTTCTCTTCTGACCTGACTAGTTGTGTGTGTGTGTGTGTGTGTGTGTGTGTGTGTGTGTGTGTGTGTGTGTGTGTGTGTGTGTATTTAAAAATAAACATTTTTAAAAGAAAGAGTTAATTATCAAGTCATTATACATTATTCCTCCTAATATTAAAAGGTAATAAACAAATGGCAGTTCCTGTCTGCCCTCCACACTCAGGAATAAACATCCTGATACAGGTCAGCGTTATTTTCCTGTAATGCAGAGACTGTGTAATTCACATATGCCATGCCCCAAATCCACATCTACTTGATAATCTGCTTGGTTATCATTCTTATGACTTCTATGCCATAAAACATTTTCTTCCCCAGAGAACTTTTCAGTCTTGTCCCAAGCCTCAAACCAGTTTTGGAAAGGAGACTAGCAAGTTGCTTTCTAAATAGTCTCTATTTATTTATCATTTCCGTGTCTCAGGAAGACACACTAATGAGAGAGAGAGAGAGAGAGAGAGAGAGAGAGAGAGAGAGAGAGAGAGAGAGAGAAATGAAACAAGAACATGAACACATTGCTCAAACTTAACAGTGTGAAATTTTTAAAATGGAATTTTAGAAATAGGGGAGAAAAAAATGGGACGTGGGGATAAATCCCAGACCCCATCAGAAAGCCCTCCAGTTTTCTCCTTTAGCTTGCTGACCAGTGAATGCCTCTACCTTCTGATGGTTCTGCTCAGCAAAAAGTTCATGCCAAGGCCTTCAGAGAACGACTGCTTGGTTAATTTCCACGATAGAAATCTGACCTACTTTGTTTAATTCTTTCTGTTCTCTATTGAGGTGAACACAATAAATATTTCTGACTTCTAGTTCTCTCAGGTACTCGGTCAAGAGCCTGCTGTAATTGCTGGAGACATTTCCCATGCGACGCATTGCCGCATCAGAATAAAAGGTCTCAGCTGGAATATACGCCTTTGGTAGATTGATAGTTATTTGGAGAATTGGGGTCCCTGGAAAAAAATCATTATGGATATCTAAGCCAGAAAAGAAAGAATGAGGAGAGCTACCTATTCTTGTCTATGTTTCAGTGGGCAATGCATAGGAGAGAGTTCAATGTATATTAATTTGCTTTTCATCCAGCCCTGTGATATGTGGAGGCTTAAGCAAATTGCTTGACCTGCATGTGCTGCAGTTTCATAATTTATAAAGTGAAGACCATAAATCTGCCTTCCTTGGGGTAGCTACTCAACTTAAGCAATAATAAAATTGTCTACTGTAATTATTTAAAGGAACTAGGATGAAAATGAAAAGCTAAAAAGAGTTATCTTTAAAATGGTTATTTACGGAGGGAAAGATGTCATAAATGAGGCTACAAAAGCATAAGATCGATGCCTCAGAGAAGCACGTGGTTTAGAAGGAGTCAGAGACAAACACAGAAATAAGGCAAGATGGAGGGTGATGGAGGGGAGAGAGAAAACATTTGAGCTAGTAGAAAACATATACCATCCTGACAAAAACATCTAAAATTACCAAATGAGTACCCAATTCTCCTTTCTTCAAAACACCAGTGTGTGTGTGTGTGTGTGTGTGTGTGTGTGTGTGTGTGTGTGTGTGTGTGTGTGTGTGTGTGTGTGTGTATTTAGTCGACTTGAGTTAGGCTTCACAATACATCTAGTAAGAGACAGGGATGGAAAAACCTGTTTTAATCAAAGCATGTTTAATCTACCATTTTGGAAACTTAGTCCATCTCATAGCAACACAGACTAGTAGGAGCTTTCTTCTCTTAGTACCTATCCTCACCTTGTTGAGTGGTATTATCTGTGATTTCTGGTTGCAACTTTTATGTTCCTTGGGTCTACTACTGCTTGAAATGTTCATTTTTGCCCTGGTTTCTATTTCCAAGTTCCCAAGAGCACATTGGTTCCCTGCCAAATTTCACTAACACTTTCTCTCCCACCCGCTCTCTCTCCCCATCCCTCCCTCCTTCCCTCCCTCCTTTCCCTCCTCCTTTCCTTCCTTCCTTTCTAATCAAAGACTAACCTTCTAGAGGTGTATCATCCGTCAGAGTTCTTTACTGTCCTGAGTATCTCAGAGGACATCTGAATGCTCGAAAACCAGCTTTCTCAGCCTCAGCACTATTGGCGTCTGGAGTCAGATGATGCATTGTTGAGGAGGCTGTCCTGTAATTATAGGATGTTTATCAGCATGCATTGCCTCTGCCCACTGAATGCCTGTATCACTCTCCAGTCCATTTGTGACAACAAAAATGACACCAGGCATTACCAAATGTCCTCTGGAGGACAAAAAGCCCTGCCCCCCAACCCCCTACTCAAAAGCTATTACACTAAGATAACTGCACTGTGAACTAACTAGCTGTTCTCTGAAAGCTAGTGCATGGCCCAAGGCAGACATAGGCCATTTGTCAGAAGGAGAGCACTAAGATGCTGAGATACTGTCTGGGCTTAGGCAAGTACTATGATTGACAGCCCAGAATAAACACCTATATCACAAGATTCATTCATTCTCCAAAGCAATGCTTAGAAAACATTTTGTTGCAGGACTCTTCATAGTCTAAAAAACTATTGCAAAAATCTAAAAAAAATTGCTTATATGTTGTATCTATTAATATTCATCATGACAGAAATGAAAATGATAGTATTTAAAGGAATATATTCAGTGATTTATTTTCAAATTAACATAATACATGTATTCTACTTTCAAAACAAAAGTTAGAGAAATGAAACCAGCCTATACTTTTGCAGATGGCTTAATATGTATCTTATATTAAAGGAAGGGATTTATCATTTCTACTCCTTGGTTCAATTTGTTATGATTTCACAATCAGGTAGCCTCTGAGCAATTTGTATCTGATGAAAGAGTAATAAAAGGGCAACTGGTAACTTCCTATCACTATAAAAGACTTTGACTTCACAGACCCTCTAACAAAAGGGTTTCAATGATTCCCCCAGGGGTCCCAGGAACACACTTTAAGAAACACTGCTCTAAACCAACACATTTTACTTTTATCAATCTGTCACTTAAATGTTTATGAATACCTTCTAAACCCAGGGTCTCTAGAGAATGGAACTTTCCATTAACCGAAGTGAGGTAACTTTAATCAGGCTGTTCTGTTCCTAAGACCTAATAAAAGCAGCAATACTGAACAAATTGAAAAAGGTATTTTTAAGAATGCAGAATCTTAAGGGAGAAAGAGGCCCAGTAAGGACACAGAACAACGAGAAGCTACTAGACCTTTTGCAATAAAAAGGAGGAAGTACAGAAAAGATGAATAGGCCCATTGAGGTTAGGTCACCCCTTATGTTATTAGGAAGCATCTTGCCCTGTATCTTGAGACGACTTCCACACCAGAACCTGGCTCAAAACACAACCTTGAGAAAGCAGTGATGATGATGTCATAAATAATGAAGAAGAAGAAAAAAAAGATAGATGGAGGGAGTAGAGGACCAGGCAACTTCACGTCACTTTCAGGGTCACAGATGGTCTTGCTGACCTTTCCAATAATCTAAGACAACTTCCACTGTCCATACTCTCTTAAGGAGGCTGCAAGTTTTGTGTATGTTTTGTTGCAATTCTGGTTAGCACTCGAGAAGCCTAGATTTTTGAGTGCTGATGGAAAAAAAACTTGTTTAAAGTATAAAAGGAACTCAATTTCCTTGTAAGACACAGAATGAAGATATTCTGAATGCTATGGTCTACACTAAGGAGACTGTCACCTCCTTGCTACTAAAGGTTTATAGCTTTTCAAATCCCAAGTACCTTGAAATTGCATATTATTTTTAAATGACGATACATATCTTGGAACATCTCAAACTAAGATGGTCCCTCTGCTCTCAACTGCAAATGGAAAAAGAAAGCAAAATGTTTTGGGAGCTGGTATGACAGAGGTCAGATCATTGTGATTATAGGGTCTGTAAGCAGATATGTTAACAGGTCCAACTTATCTCAAATAAGCTAAGAAATGTTATAGCATATGCATAATTACATAAATTTGTGTGACTTCCTCCTTTAAAGCCAGTAGCACTAGACTAACACATATTACACTGGCGATATTCTTCTGCATGAAAGTAAACATGGTTTATTTCCTCATCATAAAATTAGGTCACCCTTTCCATATAACACCTTGTTGCCCAGAATCATTGAAGAAACTTTGTTTCAAATTCAGTAGCTATAGGAAGAAGACAGAGGAATGGTCACTTTTTCTATTTGATAGCTGAAGAAATCTTTCAAAGACAAAAATCTTCGTGCTAGGACCAGTAGGGTTTCACACATTGTGCCCGATGGTTCCAGATACAATCAGTATTTATATAAAATCGGTATATATTAAGGGTTGGACAACAAAGAAGCAAGCAGTAACTTAACCTCTTGGAGATGTATTAGTCACTCACTTAAAGAGGTTTGATTTTACCAAACTATTCCTCTACAGTCCTGCTCAACAATGGCAATGTCAGTTTGCCATTTTATACAATGCTGTACTAACATGCTACTTCAAAACACTTTGGTCCCCTTTCTGAGCATCTGACTTGATTGCAGACACATCAGAGAGAAAGGGAGAGAGATTCAGTCAGCAACACAGAAACGCCCCATAGGCCTGTTTTTCTGCTGTTGAAAATGCTCCTCTTCAAAAATGTCAAGGTCTACATTGAACTTTTACTGTTAAGAGTAGTGTGTGCATAGGACTTAGAATGTGTGACTGTCGCATGAGAATATGTGTATAGCTCAGTCCTTCAGGAGATCATTTTCAGCTGGGCAACAGATTTGTGTAATAGGGGGCAATCAATCCAAAGGCATGATGTTTATACAGGAGCTGTTTTCTGTTCAGATTCATCCATTTGTCTTGGTCCACAATAATACAAATGTTTCCCTTTCTGGCCCCATCCCCTTCCAAACCCCCTCCCACACCCATAACTTGCTTTCTGTCTGGAAGTACAACAAGACACCCTGTTAGATCAAACTTAACACACCTCTGTCACAAAGTTACTACAAGCTGCCGCCGACCAGTGTCACTGGAGGGGAGACCCTCCTCACTACACACAGCCTCTCTGAGGAGTGCCTTTTTTTTCTATCCTCATTATTTAACAGTGTGTGCCGATTACTCAAAGCGATATGGGCAGGCCCTGGTAAATATAGCGTTGCTGTAGTGTTTAACTTTTTATAAGGTAATGCTCAGGTTGCCTGCAGTGTCTAAAATTACTCTGTGGCCAGGGCCCCCTGCTTTATCGCTTTCTATAGTTTTAAAGTAGTTTGAAGCTTGAATAACATAAAATAACATAATATAATGTTATTTATGTTATTTCCCACGTGAAGAACGCCTGTAAACCTTGCAGTATTGAAACTCAGTGAACAAGGCATCTTAGACAAGCTGAAAAACAAATGGTGGTACGATAAGGGGGAATGTGGAGCCAAGGACTCCGGGAGTAAGGTCAGTCGCTGAAGGTCTTTTTGTACTGATTAGCAATCACATTTTGACCCACTGTTTATTTTCTATCCCCAAATGGCTTTCCTTCCCAACACACACACCCTGCCACAGTGGGACCCCTTCATAACACCAGCACTCATAGGAAGAAGTCAAACGGCAGCCTCACAAGCCTGTCATGGGACGTCAACCCATTGTGAGAGAAATCTGTTATGATGAGGGACTCGATCTGGCTCGACGCGTTTCCAATGCTGTAAAAGAATGAGCTGTGTTATAAAGGGGTTTTACTGTAGTTCACATTTCGAAAGTTCAAAGAGAAAAATCTAACAACCAACTTCAACTCAAAAAAAGGGAAAAAAAAAAAAAGATCCAGTTGTGACAGTACTTTATCTTAATCTCGTGCCATGTCAGAGACTGTAGTTGTAAATACCATTGGTTATTAATATATTATGTCTTTGACATCAGAAAACAGTCAAACAAACAACAAAGACTGGTCTCTAAGCAGAATGATTAGCTCCCTCCCAGCCTCTGTCATATTCAATTCAGCATCCGTTTGGGTCTCAAATCTCATTAAGTCTGTCACACTTTTCTCTTATAAAGGTGTCATTGAATCTCTGTATGTAATACTTTGAAATCTTAGTCGCATGTTCCTTAAGGGTACACATTGTCAGGATTAACATCACATTGATAAGCATGAAACACTCTTCCCTGCCTCCTTCCTGCCCCCTTTCGCTCCCCTAAGAAAGTTCTTTTTAGTTTCAACTTTTTTGCCTTTTCCTTTTCTAAACTAATATTGTGGTATCAGTTAATTCATTTCATGAAACGCCACTCATTTTCTCCATGCAATGAACCATTTTGCTACTGGGTTTCTACATCCCATATCAGGGAATTCGGTAAAACTTCAACACATGGAACTTAAAACTTCTGTTGTTGCTACAGATCACACAGGTTATGATAAAGGACCTTTTGCCCCATTCAGTGCCATGCACAGATACATATACGATGGCAGAAGGAGGGCTCCAGATATTGGTCCATTTCTTGAGTGACTATGGACTACCCTTGCCTATAGCCTAGTGAGCTACCTGAAATGGCCACTGTCCAATAAATGAAAGAAGTTCTTACTGTCACCTGTCATTCATCCTACAAAAGTGACTATATGTAAGGTTGTCATGGACATGAGGCACCCCCACATCCCTCCCTAAATACAATTCAAGTTGGCCTTTTTATTGTAGGTATAGGGTTGGCTCCTATGAAAGTACAATCAGAAGAATGTGGCCATTTAAATATATCAGGATGAGCTGAACCACAGTACTGCTGGTCAGCAATGGCCATCATCTGTCCACCATGTCATCATTTAAATGAGATGATCAAAATTCACAGGCTTAAAAAAATGGGTATTCTCTTCAACTCCTTTCAGCAGCAAAATGGTTACATTCCCTCTAAAAAGACTACAAAATGCTATTTTATTATTTTTTTTCAAAGAAAGACTCCTGGCCTTTGGTGTAGCCTACCTCAAGGTAGGGCTCAAGACACCAATTTTTTTCCTTCCATTGTTCAGCAATTCAGTTTTTGCTTTTTCATGCAGGCAGATAGCTTAGCCAGGTTTGCTGTTTGACCTGAAAGTCACTGACCGCCTTCCTCAATTTTTCTTCTTAACTAGAAAGCAGATAGATAAAGCATTTTTTTAATTAGTCCTATACTCCCTGGAGTAAAACTTTAAAAGAAGCTGAACTATTTTTTTTATTTTTGGTTTTTGTTTTTTGTCCTTGCTTTTTTTTTCTTCAGTGGTCTAGAAAAATCTTTCTGCTGTGTGGAGCCAATCCAGGGCACAATGGACCCTCCTGATGGCTCCTTTAAATTTTCAGGAAGGTGGAGTGGAGCCAACTCTTTCTGTTCTCTTGTTCTAGCAGCATGAAGACTTGCTGCCCTGATTTTGAACTTAGCAGCCAATACTCCACAGGGGCAATTTATCAGTCACTGAGAGGAAGAAGAATTAACTCTTTTTGCACAAACCCCCATGAAGTAAAGCCCCACACAAGAATATAAGGGACCTTACCTAGTGTATTAAAGATGAATTATTAAGAAAGTTTGTCACAGGGAAAACAAGGGAGAAAGGGGTACTGTGGGGCAGAGAGGGGAAAGAGTGCTTCAGTTCCCAAATGAAAAAATAATGTTCCATTTGTAGAGATTATGCCACAGCTCAACTCTGGAAAATGGTGTGTGTTTGGACTGGCAGAGGGATACATTCTGCTTGTGTTTACTCTTTTGTTCCCCTAGACAAATGATGTCTTATTTTCATGGTTGAACACAAAGATTTGGAGATACTAAGAATGTGGGGGAAAGGACATTGAAGTGTGAAAATCAAAACAGTCAACAGAAGCACAATCTACCATCTTGCTGGTCATTGCAAAACCTCAGCCAGTTGCCAGAGTTGAGTCCTAACACTTACACAAATGTTTAGTTATTTTACAACTTAGACTTTCCCTATGCTGTTGTGATGTGTTATGATGTCCTCTTGCCTTTGTTTTCCTCAAGAACTAATCGCCTTGTTCATTTTTCTTAGGACAAGACCAGTGCTCTAAGCCTGAGCAATGTGGCAGGCGTGTTCTATATACTTGTCGGAGGTCTGGGCCTGGCCATGATGGTGGCTTTGATAGAATTCTGTTACAAATCACGGGCAGAGTCCAAACGCATGAAACTCACAAAGAACACCCAAAACTTTAAGCCTGCTCCTGCCACCAACACTCAGAATTACGCTACATACAGAGAAGGCTACAACGTGTATGGAACAGAAAGTGTTAAGATCTAGGGGTACGGTTAAGGTCTAGTAAACTAATCAGCCTTACGTTTGTGTGTGTGTGTGTTAACCTTTTTTGTTGTTATTCTTTCCAGTTTCTTACTTTTGTTGGTTTCTGGCACTGTCTCTTTGCTAGTAGTTATCTTTAAACAATGACTGTGCTCTCTTGTCAGTGGTTGGTGTTTTTCTAAAAGCATAACTAGAATTAAGTTATGGTGTGTGACATGAAAGGAAAAAAATCTTAAGCAGTACTGTTCAATACAAATATATGTAAGTTAACATGTGTGACCCACATGAATAACATTTAATGGCTACAGTAGTTACATAGTTAAAAGTAAAACAAATGAAGTTAATCTTAATCATGAATGTCAGTGAGGTGATACCCAAAATATCATTTCAATGTTGTCAATTACATTCAATTTTTATATTACACAATAATATAAAAATTAATCAGATATTTTATGTTCTTTTATTTATACTAATCTTTGTAATTTGGGGTGCTTTTTATACTTAGGGAGTACCTCAAGTGATACTAGCAACATGCCAAATATTCAGGAGTCATATGTGCCCATAGGAGCCATGTTAGACTGTAATTCTAGAGAAAGCAGATATTCTGGAACTGAGGTTAAAACTAGGAAAAAGAAGCCAGGTCCTGCCACCTCATGTAGAGAAGTCCTTCTATGAAGGAATAGTGGTTCTTTTAATTAAGCAGTGGAAGCATGAAACAAATTTCTCAATTTTGAGTCCCTTTGTTATCCCTTCCTTGGAACTGATGGTGCTCAGGTAAGTAAGGGTCTAGGTTACTTGCTGCTGACCAAATCAAAATTAATACCTAGGAAAACCTGACTACCAATAACACATCTAAATTTAAAGGCAAGCATGGATTAGAGTAATGCTTCCATTCTACAAGTATACAAAAGGATAAAGTCTTACCACCTTCCAAGTACATTCGCCTTACTGACATGCCTATCAAAAGTGAAACAGAACAATTAGCAACTTCCTATATCTTATTTTAGATGGCTAACTTTAACCCCATCAGTAAATGCCAATGTATTCCAATTTCTATGTGTTGACCTTCTTATATATAACCTAACAAATCTAAATTTAGTCAACTTTTAAACATTTTATCCAAATAAGTCATTTGCTTATCACCCTGGAAAGTATGATCTTATTTGATGAAGTTGCTGGTTGTCCTGTTGTCTTGTAGACTGCAGCCTTTGGCTACTACACACTCAGTACAATGAACTAACCTGTTAACAAATTGTTTCCACTGTCTTTGTGAATGAACCCATAAGTTCATCTGTCATTAGCACTATTAGCATGCAATCATTTAATGTTCTCATGTGCTAGTGCTTTGAGTTGATGATATAATTCAGTTCGGGGCACATCATTTGCTTTGTTCGTAGGACATTACAGGGCCAATTTCAGTCTAGCATAATCATTGCAAACTCCAAGGAGTTGAAGTCCAACTATTTAATACATCTTAAGAATATATAGCAGTTTCCTTTGTTCTGTCACATCTATTCCCTGGGTTGTAATAAAATCGATCAGGCAGTATTTTCCCTCTGGTACCTAAAACTCAGTCACACCAAGTGGCTTGTCCAAGGCAATACAGCTAGGTAGTGGCAGACTCCGGTGTAAAGCACAACCTTTCTTCCTCTTTATTAAACCATACCTACCTCCTCCTGCCTTCTCCATCTATAGACTGGTAGTCTTAATTAGATTTTGTCACTTTGACAAGAAACGATTAGTTTATGTCACAGCTGTCCATGCAGGCCATCAGATGACCCAACAGTTAGAGCACTTGTTGCTCCTGCAGAGGATCAGCGTTCAGTTCCCAGCAACCGCATGGTAGCTCACAACCATCTGTAACTCCAGTTTCAGGGGGACACTGAATATGTATGGTGCGCTTACATTCACACAGACAAAACATGTACAAAAAATATTAATATACACTGTTAAAAAGCCATCTTGAAAAAGTTTATAGACCCTTCAATGCCCTACTTCTTATGCATTCTACTCCATGCAGACATATATACATACAGATACAAATACAGATACATAGTCCTAGTCTCTTGAGAAAGAAAATTTTAAAACAGATCAGGGCTCACAATCGTACAGCCTCCAGATTCTATTCTTCAGATAGTCTGTCTCATAATTGTGGCCCTACTCCCCAGTTACTATAGTCTCAGGGTCTCACAGAAAACCGTTTTTCAATCACAAATTACATACGGATCTTATGGCAATGTGGATCCTAATGCAGAGTCTAGAGAAAATATCAGAGGAATAAAAGGAAAGAAAGGGTGAAATAGCAAGAAAGGAAGGAGAGGAATGGAGGGAGGGGGCCAGAGAGAGGAAGAAAAAAAGAGAAGGAAAGAGTAGTGCAATTAGGTTATCAATCCTTTAAACAGGTCATTGAAGCCTTAAATTGGAAGCCATATTGGATGGGAAAGCCTCAACACTTAGTTTGCTATAGAAACCTTCTGCTTTCTGGCTTTCCTCTAGTCTGCGTGAGTGTGCTACTATGGAACAAAATTATGGTTACTTGAGATAAAGTTGCATTTTAATAGAAACCAATACCAACATGTTTATAGGCTAGTTATCCAGTTTCTTAGCAGTCGCTTCTGGGATAATAAAGAAGCCTTAAAAGAGCCTCTGAGGGGAAAAAAAAAAACACTTACCAGCCCATGTAGCTCATGTGGTTATGAAATTTAGCCTTCCCCCTCCCTTCCCCCAAGGCAACTCAGAAAGGATATGGAATCTCTCATTTTCTATGGGTCGTAGTTATGCCATGATTACTGATCTCAGAAGAACCTCTGCCTCAGTTTCAGATTCTGATCAGAAGTTCTATTGACAAACTGACATCTCTCTAAGTTACTGTCCAGGCATTAGATGTCACGCCACCTCCAAGCATTCCTTGGCAAGTGATCCAAACTCATTCTCCTGGGGTTGACATCCTTAACTGCTATTAGAAACCTTCAAGCTTTCTCAAGGCCAGTGAAAACAACGGTTAGCTTCTTTGGCTTCTTCAGGAACGTTTCTGAAATCCATCTCATATGCAAGACCTCAACAAGCTTGTAATTTGGAGAAAGTTCCATTTTTCCTCTAGGTCTATTGCATCCTATGAAATACTAGTATTTTCCAAGTTACCAACTTTCCTTAAGCAGTTTATATGTAGGTATTCTTTGAGTGAGTGAAAGGTTGAGACAGGAGCTTCCATTATAACCTAGAATGAGCTAAAACCCACAGCAATCCTGTCTCAGCTTGAGTAGTGCGTTCACAAATGTAAGCCATTGGGCCCAGCCTTCATAGACGTTCATGCTGGAAATGTTTTCCTGCTTAAGGGATTTCGAAGAAGGAACAAAAACTAATTTTATGTCAAGTGGGAACAAATTTCTGAATAACTGAGGGGGGTAAAGTTCTTTTTCCTCGGTGGGCTTTTATCCGAGTACTGATATATTTACCTTCCTGCCACTTAAAAGCAAGAAACAGTCACTGAGAGGTCAATTTGTTTTCTTAGAGTTATAGGACCAGATAAGGATATCCCAATGGCAATAAGGAAGGAAGGAAGGAAAGATGGAAGGAAGGAAGGAAGGAAGGAAGGGATAGAAGGAGGTATGGAGGGAAAGAGAAAGAGACAGAGACAGAGACAGAGACAGAGAAGACTCTGAACTTGGGGTGGGGGGGGCACCAAAGAAGAGCTTTTCCTACTTTCATGTAATTCTTTTGGATCTTTGCACACATCTTTAACATTCTCATACATATGTTCATTCTAGGACCAGTGGTAGATAATGATGTCATTCATTCAACCTAAATTCGGGGTTCATTCAAGAGAAAACATTAGTGTTAGTGTACAGGGAAAGGTGGTTGAGAAGGGGTATGACAAGAAAGTGATCTTGAGTTTACAGACTCAGGATCAAAGAAGCCCCTGCATCTAGCAAGCCCATGAAAATGAGGGCATTATCAACATCCTCTCAGTCGGCCCCGGATTTCAAGGCAAAGCACCTAGAGATGCCAAGCTGGTCCATGGCTATCACTGCTTTTGCCTGTTTTCTAGAATGTGCTATCCCTTTAAACTCCATGTATTACTTCCAGACTTTAAACACTAAGGTTGAAGGTATTGAGAGAAAGAAGCAGTCCCCAGTCAAGGAACAAATAATAATTTCTTCCTCATAGTCAAAATGGATTTGAATTCAGTAAGCCAGAGCATTTTGTACCCTCTGTCCTAGGTAAACAATCCTTGTCACATCTGCAATGAGAATATATGCTGTAGTGCATATGTCCTGACTATATTAAAATGCCACTAAAGCTTTCTAATATACCTACACCCTGAGTGATTAAAGTCTTGAGTTAGACTTCCTGCATGTTAGTACAATCTATGCATATATTAGAGAAATGCCCTAATTAATCTATCCTAAAGTATCTGCATCCAGTTGAAAAGTTTAACCAGACCTAATTCCAATCAAACTGGGGGGTGGAGGATGTCCTCGGTAATAGCAGTTTAAGAAAACAGTCACTTGTTTTGTTCAGTGTCAACAGAGCCATTAATAAATGTCTTGGTTCCCAATAAAAAGTCCATTCACATTGCAATGTCCCCTTGCCTTTGCAGATCCCTTCCCACCGGAAGCATGCAATGAGAGGAAATCACTGAAAACGTGGCTGCTTCAAGGATCCTGAGCCAGATTTCACTCTCCTTGGTGTCGGGCATGACACGAATATTGCTGATGGTGCAATGACCTTTCAATAGGAAAAACTGATTTTTTTTTTCCTTCAGTGCCTTATGGAACACTCTGAGACTTGCGACAATGCAAACCATCATTGAAATCTTTTTGCTTTGCTTGAAAAAAAATTAAAATAAAACCAACAAAAAATGGACATGCAAGATTCTAGTATGCGAAAAAATCTTATTAAAAACATCAATTCAACAAAAGCCATTCTTTGATACCACTGCGCACCACACAAAACCATGTTCGTTAACACACACACACACACGCACACTCTCTCTCTCTCTCACACACACACACACGCACACACTCTCTCTCTCTCTCTCACACACACACACACGCACACACTCTCTCTCTCACACACACACACACACGCACACACGCAGACATGCACATACGTATACACACTCACACGTACAAATTTATTCGAATTCAGCAAATAGACCCATCTTAGCTAAAAGAAGAATTCCTCCTGATTTAAAAAAAAATCTGTCTCCCAGTGTTCGGGCAGACAGACTGGCATTTCTTCTAGGATCTGCAGATCAGATGTTTTTGGTATTTCCTGTTGGTGGTGATGTTCTGTGCACCTATTTCCTTTTGATGTTGCTGAATTGTGTAAATCTTTAGAATGTAAATGTGACACTTAAGAAAATTCAAATGCTTTGGGAAAGAGACTGAATGGTGACTTAGTGTTCTTGCAATGGTTTTGTGAAAAAAAAAAATGTTTGGAGAACTCCCCATAGTGGAGGTGAAGGGATTAATAGAGCTTTTGAAATCGGCTTCTGTGTGTACCCCGGGGCAGGGCACTATCAGGCATACCTCTCGGTGCTTTCCTAAAACGGATCCCGGAGCTTTCCAAGAAGCCTGGAATTAGAGCTCACAGATCTGTTTTTCTTGCTTCAGTGTGCATTTTAAGTCAATATAGCCGAGTAGTCGAATAGTAAGCATTGAGGTGAGGGAAATGTTGCCTATTCTCCCAGATGTGTTTGGAATATCTTTCTCAGAAAACAACACTGTGTTTAGCTCTGCTTTCTCTGCTAAGTATGCCTTTTAAGTGTACAACACGGACACAGGACCGTGTTGCAAGGCAGGCCAGTGGATTCAGACCACAGTTCTCAATCTGACTTTACTCTTGCTAGGTCTGTTTTACCAGCTGTTGCCTGTTACCGCCTGCCTGTGGCTCTCCGTCAGACTGCATGTGTCCTTTTCTAGTTTGCAAAGACTAAGACGCATTCCTAAACCTATTGCTAACCTGAGGGACCTAAGTAAGCATCACTCCCAGGTCCTTGCTTGGAGCAGTTTCTCTACTGACTCACCGAAGATCGCCCCACTGCTCCATGGGCTCTCAAGTAACTAATTGCAAACCTGCTGTTGGCATCACCAGACCAGTCAGAGGAAATAGTCTCCGCTCACTAATTACCTCCTATATAACGACGTATGCTTTATGTAGTTCAGTAGTATGCTCTCATCAGTAACGTGCATTGGAAAGTTTCCAGACTGTACAAATTAGGAGCCCACCTCCATTTCCCAAGTGTGACCCTTAGATGCTTAGTTGACTCGCTGCACATTTGCTCTCGTCTTTAGAAAAGAAAGGAAGAGGTCTCGTTCCAATGAAACATTTCCGGAAAGGTGTAATATAAACTTTCATTCCAGAAAGTGTGTCATGAGCAAATAACTCACCTGTCAGATTTCTAAATGGTATTGAACACAAAAGAAAGCTGTTGTGTTTTGTTTTGTTTTGTTCTCATGAAACTGTGATCTTTCAACTTATGAATGCTGTAATTGTCCCAGTGCGGGAAGCTAACGCTGTGTGAATATGAAGTTGTATAAAGCAAACCAACCGACCTATACACAAACACTTTTCATAGGCACTGTATAAAGAGAAATGTATGTTTATTGACTCAAATCAGTTTTTCAGAGAGGAAACTTTACTGAGATTAAGAAGCGGGTAAATTGGTTTGTTATTTAAAAAAAAAAAACTTGCATGTTTAAAAAAAATGTTGATTGCTTCAAATTTCTGCTATTAACTTCAAGCTATGGGAGTTTGGCGGTAGTCAATTGAGGATTTTTTTCCAATTCTTTCCTTTTTGTTGTTAAAGCTGTACTTCAGTGAACAGAAAAATTGCCAAGCAAACTAATGGCCGTAAAAGTGTAAATTGCATGTGTGGGCATAATTACCGAACCTCATTGCCATGAGGTATTGTACAAAGTTTTAATACATTTTGTAAATAAAATTGTAAAGAAAGAATTCTGTCTCTGCACTTTGACTAGCTGTTTGAAACATACTTGACGCGCACGCCAAGAAGTCATTATTCACTAATTAACTTCTCACCTGAAGCTCAGCCAGTGCTCAAACAGCCCACTCAGTATGAGAAGATGGCCTCTCCCCGCCCCAACTGCAAATCAGTCAGGCCTCCGACTCAAGGCCCGTCAGCCAAGCTGAGCCATTTTCCCACAGTTTTCATTAGTTTGACTTGAAGGCCTTCCATTGTCTTCTTTGCTTCCAGCCAGCATCCCTTAGGATTCTTCCCCCTCCCCAGTTGGAAAACTTTTGAATTGAATTGAATCGAATCGAATTGAATTGAATCGAACATAATTGAATAATCAAGAGTCACCAATCTAGTATTGGTGGGTAAAGAAAGAATGCAGTGGACTCTATTGGTCAAACTTGGTCTGTAGTTTCTGAACATGTAGTTTATGTAACAAATGAAGCCAACTGAATACACAGCAAGTCTATCTGCTTGTCACCCTAGAAAACAGGGGCTGCTGGTAGAAGGAAAAGAGAGTGATTTTTTTTTAAGAGAAAAAAGTCCAGGAAAGACGCTAAAGAGGTAAAAGTAGAAAGAATTAGGGAACAGGTAATATGAATTCTTACAAAGGAAGAAAAATAGAAATAGGAAAAGAAGACTCAAAAACTGTTGGTCTAGTGGCACTGTGGACAACTTGGCCTACAGTCTCCAGAATAACTACTACTGCTTTCCTTTTTCTCTGAAATGCTGATTATCCGTTATAAACTAATGCTTTTTTAAAAGATTTACTTATTTGTATTTTATGTGAACGAATGGTTTTTGTCTGTATATATACACATGTCTGGTGCTGTAGAGACCAGAAGAGGCATTGGATCCCCTAGAACTGGAATTAGAAACAATGGTGATCCACCAGGTAAGTGTTGGCACTGAATCTCGGTCCTCTGGAAAAGCAGCAAGTGCTCTGAACAACTTGGACCATCGCCCCAGGGCTTAGTCTTCATAAAAAACCCTCAGCTGCCTTCCCTTTCTTTTCCTTAATTAAAACCATGTAACAGTCGCCCCAGTAGAAGATTGACTATTTGGGGAGCAGATTCAGCGACGAGAATAGAATGATGGTCACCTTGGAGGCTGATAAAATCAGATCAAGTATTAAATGATGGCCCCAATTTTAAAAAAAAAATAATAGATTTCTATTTTAACAGGACTTCTAATTACTTCTCTCTAAGGAGAAGCTAATCTCAGGTGTTGTGCCAGATGAGAATCACGCACCATTTTCTGGGATAGAGGAAGGAGGAGGCAAAGCCCTCACTTTTCGTGATTCTCAAATTGGACCCTATGTAGCTCTGAATTATGCTTACACTTTACCATCCATGTCTGTCAAAACGACACTGAATTTCAAGTGTTTCTTTTCCCTGAGCACAAATGTAAAATGACTCTTCAGCTCTGCTTCAGTTTTCCTGTCTTACATTTAGGAGCAGAAGGGATGGCTCAGAGGTTAAGAGCACTGGTTGCTCCTCCAGAGGACCTGGGTTTGATCCCAAGTATTGGCATGGTAATTCATGATCTCAAGTTCAGTCCCAGGGGATCCAATGCCCTCTTCTGGTCACTACAAGCACCCGGAATGAATGTGGTGCATAGACAAAACACACATAAAATAAAATAAGGCTTTTTTTAAAAAAAAAATAACTCATCTCCAGTCATGCTCTGTCAACAGAATAATCTTCAAACAGGAAAGGCAAATTCTTTAAAGGAGCTCTTGGTGAAATCATGGGCAAAAGATATAAACTGCCAGCCACTGGTCAGGGGAAAGAGTTGTCTATGACCCACAGAAATGGACATGGAGAATGAACTAAGAAGCAAGAAGCAGGCATTCCACAGAACTCAAACTCGATCAAAAGACACATTAATATGCTATTTCACAAGGACTGCATGGGACCCAGATACAGCCAAGTCTATTACTAGTAGAAGTTAATCTCAAAACTAGAGTCAGCTTTTCAGCTATGCTGAGCTATTCCTCTATCTTGTTCTTACCCTGTTGAACAGAGCAACAGTTTAGTAACATATCATGCAGTAGACATGAAGCCCAACAGTCATCCACCTGCATACAATTCCAGGAAAACAGAATATAGCATTGCATGAGGTACTCCCTCCTGACCCTAAAGGCACTAGAAAAATGTATATTTCACTTTTTTTCATCTCATCCAGAAGAAAGTATTCATTCTTGGGTTATAGTGGTGGGTGACACTAAATATTAGTGACATCTGCCTCCAGATTTAAAAGTGAAAGGACACACCTTGCCTATCTAAGACAAGCCATTTACCCTCAGTGAAGGGAGCAGTCACTTAGAATTCTCTGTAAGCGAAGGGTGCTGGGTGTACCTGGAAGAGAATGGGGGACAAGAGACATGAAGAAGGACGCCAAGACAAGAGTCTGATCAAGGCGACAATTTTATTTTTCCCCAAGGCTGAATTTATACCATAACATGGGTAACAGAGGGAGGGGGGAAGTAAGAAACATTTATGCAGGCCAAGGACACAATATTCGTGTGGTCAGGTAGTAGGCTGATGTTGACAGGATGTTAGAAAGGTCACAGGTTTGTCATATTATTAGTCAGCAGGAGAACTTTATCATATTATTATTTATCTTGACCACCAGATTTGTATTAGTCTTCTGCAGCTGGCTGGGGATTTTCCATGAACCCAGTCATACTTAATTCTAACCATAATAATAACATCAACAATGGAGAGCTTCAAGGGCATTGCTCCCACCAATTCTCCAAAGGCGTTGTCAGGTGAGGGCAGAGGGAGGCATTAAAGGATCAGTTACTGTCCCAAAGGTACTGCCACATCCTAAAACACCCCCAATACTGGAGGATTTCAGGGCTTATTTAAATGAGGGAAGAGTCCCAAGCTTTCTGATAGCCATTGTCATTACAATCAAAGTCACCAGCAGGGTGATGAGAAGAGAAAAGCTGTCTTTCTCTCCTCACTGGAGGAGGGGGTGGGGGGACTTTGATTCTTACCCTTGAAAGGTCTGCAGTCTTGGTGACAACGGAGATAATCAAAAAGAACTCGCATCAATTCATGTCCAATTCTCTGCTCATAGAAAATGCCATAACGAAACCCAGAATAAAGACCTCTCCTTTGCCCTTTCCTTTGCACGTGCTCTTCCTAAGACAATCAAGGGAGTAAAATTAAATCCCCTTTTGTTTCTGGGAGGCTATAAGTCTTAGCGACTGTGCAGTTAACACCAAGCACCTGTAAGCATCCAGCTCCTGAGAACCTCAGAAAGACCACTTTCCTGCCAATCTGCCCACCCACTGAGCAAAAGGGTTTTGCCTATCTGTTGAGCATGTTATTCTAGCCACAGAAATATAAAAGAACCTGTAATGAGAGCCTAGGAAATAATCCTCACCTCATGCCAGCAGCTTTGGCAAAATTACCCCCGCAGAGGCTTCATTGAACTGCAGTCCTGTAGTCAAACAGTTGATTTGTAATTTTCTTAATAAATATTCATTAAACCTGAATAAGTCAGTTAAACTCTAGTGGCAGCTCACAAAAAGCTTAAATATAGGCAATATTAGTCTTCTCCCTTGGCCATGCAAAACTTGCCCAGAGACCTTAATCCCTCTCCAAATCTGGGCCAGCCTTCCAGGTTTTATATTTATTTATATTTTTCCACACTTACTGTAGAACTTGCACCCCCCCGTTCTACTTCCTCAACTGTGACTGTATAATTTCTGCCTCCCAATTCTAAGAGAAATGTCCCTCACCTAGGTTATCCATAAACGACAATCTGTATTAAATCACAAGATGTGGTGAGCTTTCGTCTATGAGTTAATCCAGCTCCCTGCCTGTTTTGGTTAACAGAGTTTTACTGAAACGCACTCCCGGCAGCTTCATCATTGTACAAGACAGAGATGCCTACATGCGACACTACTGTTCACAACGGCTAAAGTACCTACTAACCTGTTTGCTATAGAAGAAGCCTCCCGATGCCTACTTGTTTCATTTGCTAGCCATTATCTTATTGGCTCTCCTTCCAGAATTTAGTGCTTAGAAACTGTGCATGGCAACAAAGTTACAGCACTTGGTAGCTAGTGCTTAGAAACTGTGCATGGCAACAAAGTTACAGCACTTGGTAGCTGTGGCGTAAAACCTCAAAGTCCTGGTGAGACCTTGTCTCCAGAAAAGCAAAAAAAAAAAAAAAAAAAATCTGTAATTGTGGTCTTTTATGACACTTTCTATTCAGCATCAACTTGCTGGACTTAATAACCCAACCCAGATGTCTCCCATTGTTCTCATCTATTATTACACTAATGAAATTAAAAGTGAAGCTGGAATTCAATGTCATGTGTACCCAATAAAACTTTAGACTTTAGGTATTTCTTAATCTCTCCTGTCTCTTCACTTATAGGACAGTACTCTTTTCCCGCTTTCCCTCCTACCCGGCTGCTGCTAATTTGCTATTAGGTCTAGTATCTCTTTTATTTTTATTTATTATTTTGTTTTGTGTGTGTTCATATGCATGTGTGTAAGGTGTTCACACATAGGTGCACATATATGGAAGCCAGACGTTGATGCCAGATATCTTCCTCAATTGCTTTCTTTTTTATTTTATTTTGTTTTTTAATTGCGTTTTCTATTTACATTTTAAATGTTATCCCATTTCCCAGTTTCCCCTTCAGAAACTCGATATCCCACCCCACCCCCCCTGCTTCGATGAGGGTGCCCCCTCTTTTCCTGCTCCCTCTCCTGCCCACACCCTCCCACCTCCCTGCCCTGACATTCCCCTACTCTGGAGCATCAAACCTTGACAGAACATACACAGATGGAGCCATAGGTCCATCCCTATGCTCTCTTGGGGTAGTGGATTAGTCCCTGGGTCTGGTTAGTTGATATTGTGTTCTTCCTATGGGGTTGCAAACCCCTCAGTTACCTCAGTCCTTTCTCTAACTCCTCCATCGGGGACCCCTTCTCAGTCCTATGGTTGGCTGTGAGCGTCCGCCTCTATAATTGTCAGGCCCTGGCAGAGTCTCTCAGGAGACAGCTATATCAGGCTCTTGTCAATTTGCACTTCTTGGCTTCTGCAAAATCGTCTGGGTTTGATGGCTGTATATGGGCTGGATCCCCATGTGGGGCAGTCTTTGGATGGCCTTTAAGTCTCTGCTCCACACCTTTTCTCCGTATTTCCTCCTGTATTTTTTCCTCAGTTGCTTTCTATTTTAAGGGAGATGCTCACTTGAATCCAGAGTTTAATGACTCACCTAGCCAGATTGCCCCGGGGATATTCTGACTCTGCCTACTGAGTGCTGAGATTATATGGGTTGTCGTGCCTGGCATTTACATGGGCTATGTAAAACCTAGCTTAGTTCCCCATTTTTGCAAAACAAGCACTTTATTCACCAAGCCATCTACCCAGCTCTGGTCTTCTAGCTCTAAATGTCAGTGTTCTTGGGACTTCACAACAGTCCTCCTTCCAACTCTGAACATTCTTTCTGGGAAATACTCCACAGTTTCTATTTCCATCTCTCTTATGATGCCTCACAGATCTTTATTTCAAGTCTCCCTTAAGCTCCAACCCAGTCTATACAAATGTCCAATACCCCATTACTTGAATTATCCCATAAACTTATCAGACTCAATAATGCCAATGCAGAAACCATTGTGTGTTGGTATCCACACCCCACTGTGATTGGAGATCCTTCTACAAGTAGCTATCTTGACTAAGGTCCTGTTAATGGGAGCTTAAATACAAGGAAAGAAAATCTATGGGACTTTAAAATGGGTAGATGTGACAATCTGAGGGAAACAACCTTTCACCCAAAAGCAGAACCCATAGGACAATGACAAGAGAAACCAAATGGGTTAATGTAACAACTTAGATAGCTAGAGAGTGGGGTGAAAAGTAAACACGATTTTTGAATCTTTGAAATTCCAGGTCCATAACGTGGTTGATGGTTAACATTGATTGTCAAAGTGACAATATCTGCAACAGCTAGGAGACAAGTCTCTAGGCATGCCTGTGAGGTATCACCTAGGTTAGGTTGACTAAGGTGGAAAGAACCACCCTAACCTCCAAAACAACAAAACAGAAGCAAGTGAGCTGAGCGTAAGTATTCATCACACCCTACTTTCTGACGACAGACACGAGTATGACCATATGTATGACTATCTGCCTCAAATTTCTAACACCATGGCATTCCCACTATGAAGGACCATACCTTCCAACTATGGGAGGAAGAAGAAAACTTCTTTAAGTTTCTTCATTCATGTATATTGTCACAGCAACAAGTAGCTAATAAATACAGTTGCATTTATGTAGACCAAAACTAAGGAGGGCTATCATAAAAGAAAGATGTGTAAGCCCCAAGAAACAAGAACCACATATTATGCTAACAAGGACTCCAAACAATTGATGGAAACAGAGTAATTCATAAATATTGTGCCTTTTTCAGGGAGATGTTAGATTAAAACTGAATAGAATCACCAAATAAATAATAGGTAAGAGGAGTTACTTTATCTGCATTCATGTTATAGGTAACTTATGTATTATAATTGTTATGTATGTTCAGAGTGATTTTACACAACTCTTTCTTGACAAATCTTTTCTGATACTTTACTATTTGTGTCCTGTCCAAAATTCAAATGTTTAGCCCTAACCTCTACTGTAACTGGATTTTGAGATTTAACTTTAGGAAGTATCTTAGTTAGGGTTTTGCTGCTGTGAACAGACACCATGACCAAGGAAACGCTTATAAAGGACATTTAATTGGGACTGGCTTACAGATTCAGAGGTTCAGTCCATTGTCATCATGGTGGGAGCATGGCAGCTTCCAGGCAGACATGAGTCTCTAAAAGGAGCTGAGTGCTCTACATCTTGGTTCAAAGGCAGCCATGAGACTGTTCTATGGGGTAGCTAGGAGGAGGCTCCCTTCTGCATTGGGTAGAGTTTGAGCATAGGACCTCAAAGCCCATCCTCACAGTGATGCACTTCTTCCAACAAGGCCATACATCTTAATAGTGCCACTTCCCATGAGCCAAGCATATTCAAACCACCACAGGAAGCAAAGTTGAATGAGGTCATAATGCTGAGGTCATAATCTGATAGGATCCATGTGTCTATATGTATGCATAAAAGAAAGGCCATAAACACACTGTGGGAAGGTAGCCATCTACAGGACAGAAAAAGATACCTCACCAGAACCAAACCATGCTGGCAAACAGCTCCAGTCCAGTAAGAAAATACATTTCTGTTGTTTAAGCCCTGAGTCTCTAGTATTTTATGGCACTCCAAGATTTTTTCTTTTTTTAATTTTTAATAATTGGACCAAAATATATATAAAAGTGAGGCTTCTAGAAAAACTGTTTATTCTTCCCTATCTTGAATCTCTCCTCAAACTTGACCCTGGCCTCTGCCTGGCCTTATGTTTCAAAGCTAGGTATCTAAACACATCTTTGTGGACAACAGTTTCGTCCAAGGGAATATCCACAGAGTACCTTGTGGGCATGAGGTGGTTATTGATCTTGGCTCTCTTGGAGATTTTCTTCTTGCCCATTGCAGATGTCACTTTTTGGGGATAGCGGTCAATTCCAGTCACCAGGGCATGGCTGTAAGGGTGATCTGAGATGCCGTCCATCATCAATGATCATGATATGGCTTTTCATCCAGAGTAGCATCCAGCCAGGACCAGCACCACTTTCCTGGTTTTCTTGAACTTGCCCATTTTGACATCAAGCAGCCAGCACCCAACAGACAACTAAAACCTGAGCTCCTAGATTATTTGAAGTAGAAAGACCCACTCTAAATCTGGGTCACACCTCCTAGTAGCAACACAGATCAAAGGACATAGAAGAAAGAAACTGCTTTTTCTGTGTTTGCCCTCACTCTTGCTGGCAAGTTTGTCTGTCTTATTTACTATTAAATTCAGTTTTGTGAAGATTGTGATATAGACTGAAGACCAGGAGCTCATCTCCAAGAGTCACTGTTGGAACCCTATGAGCACCCTCCCTAAATGATGGCCCAAACTACTGTGCTGTATCTCAGTTACAAACTGATTCAGGCAACACTCAGATTTGAAAACCCAATCTCATTTGGATAATTGACCTACAGCACCGTGGGTGAGAAATATAAATTCCATTATAAACAAATTAAGTTTTTACAGAGTGGTACTAGGCTCAGTGTATAGAGGGAAGATAGTTACACCCCCTTCTTAACCCTCTTCTAGAAAAGAATTATCATTCAGATATAAAGAGTTTAGTAGCTGACAGATTCCATCAGTTAGCACCTTCATAATCTGCTTCAGCTTTTGAACCCAGGTCACATTTCCTGAGTCAGCTCACTGAGAAAATTGCAATGATCAAAGTCACACTGTCTAGGGACTTTGGAGGTAGGTTAATTCCAGCTAGTGACTTAACAAAGCAGTAGTTCAAGATCCTGGGCCTTTCCAATCAACATGGGAAAAGCTCTGCTTCACTTAGGAAGACTTGGCCTGGTCTATATCATAATTCTATGGCTTCCCCCTGTTCCATCCTGCTTGTCCTTCTTTATTATTCATGTTTTGTCCCTAATAATCCTTTCTCTCTCCTTGTACCTCTTTTTCAGACTGACAGTTGGGATGAGAACCAGCCTAAGAAAGGAGAGCAAAAGATGGGGCTTCAAGACTTGACTCATGTGCATACTGCTGGGAGTGATGACCCAGGTCACATTGGAAGATTGTGTATGCACATAGGCAATCCCTGGCATGTGACAGCAGCCCAAACATTAAGACATTTGTCACGTTTCAGATAAAATATTCTAGTAGGGAGAGTACATTCTGGAAGAATGATTCAAATATTTTAAGTCCATATAAAAGACATTATAAAAATAAAGAAAATGGAATTTCATGCTTGTAATGTATTCAGTTATGCTGACACCATACAGAAATTTAAAAGCAGAATACAAATAGCAACTAAAAACCAAGTGTAGCCAGGCATGGTGGCACATGCCTTTGATCCCAGTGCTCAGGAGGCAAAGGCAGGCAGATCTCTATGAGTTGGAGTCCAGCATGGTCTTCAAAGCAAGTCCAGGACAGCCAGTGCTATTATACAGAGAAACTCTATCTTGGAAAAAAAAGTATAAAACATAAAAGTCTCTTTAATAGCTCACAAAGAAGTCTGCATTTAATGTAATGGGTGATCATAAAAAGCTGAAGATCAAATACAAGATTGGAGCATTAGAGTGACTAAACCTCAATGCTCAACAGAAGGAGGTTAATTATGCCAAAGATGAAGTCCTACAATAAAAATATGAAAAAAAAAAACCTACAGGATCCTGGCATGTGTAATGGTGATACATACTACCAAAATTCTGTCTCCTTTGTCTTCTCTAAAACTTCTGAACCTATAAAAATGGTGGCCAACACTTCCTACTATATAAGCCAGCACTTCCTCCATATAAGGAGATAGAACAAGAAGATTCTTCTCTTACAGAGCAACAATGTCTATAACCACCATAAATTTTTCCAAAAGCAAGCATTAAAATCCCCAAGGAACTAGATGGTCTTAGATGAATATTCCAGCAGGAATCAGATGTACCTGTAGGACAAGGTACTGAAGGTACTTGCAAAAGGTGAGCTTTATCATAAGACTAAGTTAGAGGGACACAGTACTTACTTCAGCATAGACCTCAAAGGCCAATGTAACTCAGTGCTAGAGTGGCTCCTATTCTTGTGGAAAGCCAGTGGCCCACTTTAAGTCATATTGAAATTCCTGGGTTGTAGGGGTGGGGTTGGGGGTGGAGCTCTACCCTCTCAGAAGAGGAGGGGAAGGGGAAGGACTGTGTGAGGGAGGACCAGTAGTAGGAGTGGCACTGATCAGGATGTGAGGTGAATAAATAAATAAAGGAAAAAAGAAAATTCTGGGTTGCTATGGAAGATGGAAGAGGAAGGGATTAAAAAGCTAAGGGAAACATATATGCTGGAGCTAATATTTTACTAAATCCAGAAGACACACTATGTATGTATGTTGTATTGAAGGACCCTAGTTCTTACTAAAGTTTAAGAGCTATTAAGAGGCTTGGCCTGGTACAAAGTACGTAGGTTATAGGGTTCCTGTGAAGGACCATAGGGGTTTTTGCCAGCTTTACACCCACTGCCTCAGGTCAAGATTAGGCGAAGTACCAGCTTCTCAACCTCAGGTCGAGGCTAGGCCAAATTGCATTCTCCACCCACAGTTCTTAGGAGGAGCAGGGACATTCTTGAAAAACTGCAGAATGTACTGATAATAACCTGACCCTCTGGTCTCAGATAGTTTGAATGCATGTCATATGCTTGCTAGCTGATAGATTCAAAGGTCAATATGCTTATCCAATAAGTTTAAACTGTAACCTTGCTGATGTAACCTGCACTTCTAAAAAGTATATAAACTGCTTGTTATAGTCATTCAGGGTTGCCTTCTAGTCATTCACCACAAGTGGCTGATTGAAGTCTACCCCCAAAGTGCCAGAAAATAAAACTCTTGAGTTTGCATCGAACTCTGTTCTCCTGTCTCACTTGGGGGGTCTCCTGGTAGTTAAGACTCACTTTGAACCTTACAGTATAAGAGGATCCAGAGAGTCATGTTTCACCAGGGACATGAGGAACACTGAGGACCACGCCTTTGGAATCACCACCAGATTCACCAGTGATGGTCCTCTACAAGCCAAAGTTGATGTTAGGAGAAATGGCCCTTTGGTCTGTTAGTAGATATGGCCATGATCCCCAATCCTTTCCATCACTAACAATAAGAGACAAGTGGTAACAACAAGATGCCAGGGGTTATAATTATTGACTCTTTTAAATAAAAGAAAGAAAAGCTTCAATTAGCATGTTCACCAAATGGACCTGATCTGTGAAGAGTTAGAGATAGTGCCCAGCAGCCAAAATAGCAGCCCCAAGCATATTGCTAGAGACACTGCTCTAGCCCACAGTATAGAAAACTAAGTAGGCCCCAAAAGAAGAAAAGGCTATGCAGCAGATCCCAACTGCATGCAAATAGCCCATAGTTTACTGCTTCACCAAGCTGTGTTAAGATCTGCTTTTGTTGCCCTGCCTAGAACAAATACACATTTGCTCATGTCTTTACCGGAAAAGGCACGTTGAAAGACCCTAGGGGTTTTCACCAGCCTTACACCCACCTGCCTCAGGACAAGGCTAGGCAAGGTTCCAGCTTCTGGCCTTTTGTAAATTTTTTGTAGCAGCTTTTCTGATTTTGGTCAGATGAGCTATCCAGATAGCTTTAGAATTTTACTAGCAGAGAAAGCTGTCTCAACCTGAGAGTTTTTAGAAGAGCAAGAAAAAAGCTGTCTAGAGCAGAACAGAACACACACACACACACACACACACACACACAGAGAGAGAGGGGGGGGGAGGGAGAGAGAGAGGGGGGGGGAGGAGGAGGGAGAGAGAGAGAGAGAGAGAGAGAGAGAGAGAAGGAACCCCAGAAGATTTTCTCCCAGAATATGTACAGAGAAGTTAAGCATTACAACACAAGGTATGAACTGTGTTAGATCTGAAATATCTACTTAAATCCCTCTTCAAGAAAGGACTTAGTCTCCGAGTTAAGGGGAGTTAATTATCTGACAACCATTGCAGTTCCTAGCCAATGTTTGGAAAGGTTAAGTGTCAAACTGTGTCCAACTTGTGTGGGAATTTCCCAGTAGGAATCTACTCTAGAATTCCTTATTGAACTAGAAGAAATGCTTCAGATCTATGTCAAGACTGAGGTCTCTCTTCCTGCTCAGTCTTAATTCATTCTCTGTCACGGTGTCACCCTGCCCCCAATAAATCAATAAAATCAATAAATCAATAAACCTCATGGGGACCATCAGAGGATAACTTGTCCTTCTAATATAGGCTCAAATTTGCTCTCGCTCTGGGGATCTACACATGTACATGTCACAACACATATAAAGGTCAAGGGGCAACCTGGGGTATTAGTCTTTGCTTTTCCCTTTGCTTGAGACAAGTTCTCTTCCTTTTTGCTTTGAGTTGAACCATGAGTGTCTAGGGATGCTCTTGTATCTGCACTCTCATCTCCCTGTGATTACAGATATATCCTACCTGTTTAATTCTATGTAGATTCCGATTATGTGAACTCAGTCATTAGGTTTGCAATGGCAAGCCATTTACCAAGTAAGACTTGTTTTACAGCCCCTTAAGTATTCACTTTTAAAAGATAGTTCTTGGCAAGCATAGTGGTACATATTTGAAATACCAGTACTCAGAAGACTAAGCAGGAGGAATCACAAGTTTTAAGCTAGCTTGGGCTACTATTCAGTGAGTGCAATGCCAGCCACAGGTACATAGTAAGAACCTCTCTCAAAAAAGTAAAATAAGTAAATAAGTACATTAAAATAGGCTGATTTCCCACTAGGCAGCTTGAGAAAGAACCTGCAGAGACCACAGTCACATTTAGACTTGCCAGTTCACCTCATCTCTACCTGGTGACATGCCCCTTGGTAACAGGCTAGCACGATATCTGTACACTAACCTATCAGGGGATGTGACAGTCTGAATGGGTTTCTGAGGAGCTTTTAAAGGAGTGGGTTGTCCAGAGGATTCTGAGCCAGAAAGATGAGTTATGAGGTTAGGAGAGCCAGATGTATACTTGTGAACAAGAAGGAGAAAACCCAGGCAAAGGTCAGGGCAGTTCTGTGGGAGTACTCAATAGGTTTAATGCTCCGGTAAAACAATTGCACCCTTTGGTATGGAGATCAGTCTTAGGTTGCTAGACCTCTAATCCTTCTGCTACAGCGTCACCGAGAACAAAGCTTCTTTGCTTATCTGGAACAGGTGGCCAAGCTTGATCAATTAGCATACCCCGGGACCAGTGCTAACTCCAATAGCACTTCCTAAAGCACAATTAGTCCCACTTCCGGGCAGTTTGCTGGGGTTGAGAGGTGGAGCCTACAACTAGGATTGCTGTCAGACCACTGTACCTTTCAGCTGGCTCACAACTCAGCCAGTTTCCACTGCTGAGTAAACTCTTACACATTCTATGAACCCACTCCCTAATAGTTTCCTTAAACCCTCCTCTGGTCTTGCTCCAGGAACAGGGTTATTTCGTCCCTGCATGGTGAGTCAGTCTTGACATTTTCAGTGTCTAGAATCTTGCTATCTAGGGAGCCTGAAAAATTTTCCAAGCCTATGAATCTATACTGCGCAAAAGCCAAGGGCAGATATGAAGAGCTGAACTCTCTCTCTCTCTCTCTCTCTCTCTCTCACACACACACACACACACACACACACACACACACACACACACACACTTGTGCTCTTGTATTCTTTTTCTCTCTTTCTGAAAAACAATTCTTGTTAACCAAACCAGGTTTTGTAGCCCTCATTTCCTTTTGCTTCTGGAACCCTAAAAAAAATCCTATTCTAGAACTTTAGTCTCCCCCAAAAGAGCACTTGCTATATCCTTGATCATATCTCCTATCCCCTTTTCTCACTATACTCTTCCTCCCATGGAGAAGATCCATAGCAGAAGCCTTTATAATCCCTCTGCATCTCCTTTTCAGTGCAAAGGGTCCTTAGGTTAAACTCCATGATTAGCTTAGGCCAGGTCTTCTTTATAAGATAAAGAACGGGATAAAGGAATTTAGAAAATCTCTTTCTGTCTTAATAAAGTCATCCTTTCAGAGTTATTTTCTTGCTTTGGCCTTAAAAAATCCCATTTTAGAAATGAGAAATGCAATACTATTTTTTCCCTTCCAGGGCTTGCTAAAGTCCTGTAAATCCTAATAGTACCCTCCGCCCACCACCCTTGGGTGTACAGATACCTTGCACTAGAAAGAAGGGCATATATCTGGAAAAGTAAAAGACTAAAGTACATTACTACATCTTAGAAAGAAAAATTATTATGTCTACTACAGTACTTCCCTTCCTCTAAACCTGGCAAGTCCTGAAACCTGCTCCTTTTAATATGCTATAAGGAAAAGATTTGATTCGATGGCAACTTACAAATTTAATTATCACAAGCCTATGATACTCTTCCAAATGAAGAAACTGAAGCACAGACAAGTGAAGAAAGTTTCTAAGAGCAACTCTTAAGCGTCAGGGCACTTTAGTATGACCATCTTGCTGAGGTCGTACTGCAATGACTAATAGAAACTCTCTGAACCCGCAAACAGCCTCATTTCCAGAGGCAACAGAGGCAATAGCATAACAATGCTTTTGACCATTCTTTACTAAACTCTAAAGTTGACAGAGATTTTAGTGAAAAGCAAGGGTCCTCAGAAATAGATTAAGAACTAAGGACAGCCCACGAGCTTTCCCCTACTCAAAACTCCTGGTTCTTACCCAACCTCTCATATTATGAGCCACAACTCAGTGCTGAGCATTTCATTGTACAAATACAATATTCCAAGACGATATCAGGGAAGTAATATAAAATTCCTTCTTTATGCTTTTGAGACATCTCTTGCCGTACAAGTTGACTTTGAACTCCAGATCCTCCTCCTTCTATCTCCCAAATGCTGAATAAAAATAAGCCCTATGACACCCAGCTTCTGTTTTCTTTGGTGGGATTTATACTTCAGGAGTAAATATGAAAAATACATATAACATATGGTGATTTACAATTATTAAAATTAAATAAGACAAAATCTTGAGCATTCACATTCATTTTCTTATTTGGAAGAAGCATCCCATTCCACTGATTACAATAGAAATAAGTTTGGAATAATGATTGTGATATTCCATTAAACTAATGGATGCGATCCCATAAGTCATTTTTATGGATACAATATAAAATACTGTATTAATTCCAAACAGAATACATTTGCTGTTTATTCCGGGAAAACAGATTACTACATGTAATGCCAACAGTCATTACTCCCTGGTGTTATTTACCTGAACCCAATTTCCCAGCTAATACCAACACCAGGTATATGATGAATAATGCGCTGTGTGAAATGTACACCATGCAACAACACTCCTTATTCATATGTATGTGCCTAATCAGATTATTTGTATTTCTTCCCTGACCCCATCTCCTTCCTATTACTTTTAATTTAATATACACCTAGAGGAAGTATGTCACAGGTGGGAGAAGGAAGTCCAAAACGAGCAGCCTAGTTTTGAAATTATTTCTCGTAGAGATGTAAATGAGCATACACATAATCACCATCCATCCCAATGCACGAAGTTCCTGCCAGCCAGAAATGGTCCCAATCCACATGCAGAAGGGACACACTCTTCTGATTTGTATTCCCACAGATTAGCTTTAAAATAAGTAAATATTTTTTCATGTAAATCAGTGCCTTGCAAGCCCCTAGATTGAGAAGGGAAGTGATTTGTCAGTAATGCTAAAACTCAGTCAAAGCACAGGCAGTCCTTAATAGCGAGGTGTAAAATAATAGCATCCCAGTTTTCAAGAGGCTAATGATGTCATCAGACATTGGTCAAAGCTGGAGAGATGACTGAATACTTAAGACCACTTGTGTCTCTAGTAGAGGACCTAGGTTTGCTTCCTAGTACCCACTTTGGTTGGATTATATCTGTCTGTAATTCCAGCTCCAAGGTAGTCAATGCTTGCCGGGCTTCCTGGGATACCTGCACGCAAGCGCTGCTCATAAACTCACATAGGCACACATACACATAAATATAAATAAGAAAATGAACAAAAATAAATAAGTCAATCTTTTACAAACTATCCAAATACCTGAACTGGCTCCTTCAGAGTTCCTGGGCTTTCTTTGACTTATTATTCTCCCTCATACCTTACTTGGCCTCCCCAGATACTGTCTCTCACACCAAACTATGAGCTAAGGCCTGCTGCCAGGGGCTTCTGAGAGCCCATAGTTTACATCGCTCCCTAAGTATATATACTCAATTGGCAGCTTAAAGGGTGCCACAGTAACAGTATTGCATCGAGACAAGTGTGACAGCACACATCTTTAATCCCAGCGCTCAGGATTTTTAGGTTTTAGTTTGGATCTTTTTTGTTTGTTTGTTTTTTATCTTGGGGCATTTGTATATGTGTGTGTGCACACATGTGGGTATATACAAGCTGTAGGGCTTCTGTGGAAGTCAGAAGACAGAAAAAGTCAGAGTGTCAGTCTTCATCTTTCTTCCAGCTTGTTTGATCCAGTCTTGTTGTTCAGAGTTAAACTCACCAGGTTAGGTGGCCCACAGCTTCCAGTAATTGACTTATCTCTTCCTCCTATCTCACTGTAGGAGCACTTGGATTATAGATGTGTGCTACTGTGTCTGGCTTTACATGAATTCTGGCAGCCTACACCGTGGTCTTCAAACTTGCCTGAGAGACAGAATACTTCATGAAAGGGTAAGAGTATGGTGGGCCTGGGAGAAGTTAGGAAGAGTGGATATGAGGATGATCAAATTTTATTTTGCATATGTATTAATGTCTCAAAACGTTAATTTCAAGGTTTTTGGAAGATATATTTTTTCTTTATTATTTTTTAATGTTTTATTTTAATCTCTGGTTTGATTTTTTTTTCTTTGTTTGCCTGTTTGTTTGTTTTCTTCACAGACAAGTTGGGCAAGTGGGGTGATGGGGAATACCCAGCAGGAGTTGAAGACAGGGAAACTGTGATTAGAATACATTGCATGAAAAAGTTATTTCCAGCTAGGTGGTGGCAGTGCAAACCTGTGATCCCATCATTTTGGAGGCAGAGACACATGGATCTCTGAGTTCAAGTCCAGCCTGGTCTATAGAATGAACTCTATGACAGCCAGGACTACATGGAAAAACCCTGTCTCTTAAAAAAAATTATTCCTGAAACAAAAAAGAAAAATCTTATTGACTTCATTATTTACTTCACCTTATGACACAGGTTTCTAGGAGCTTCAGTCTATAGAGGAACCCCATGCTTCATGCATGTGACACTTTTTTCCAAACCGGACAGTAAGACAGCTGAGGCCTTAAATGCATCTACTTTCCATAAATTCCCCACCATACCTCGCACAGTGTTAGGTCTAGAGCATGTGTCATGGTAACAGTTTGTTGTTACCTTTGTCATTTCCTCTGTTTTCTGATTGTTGTTGACTGAGTTACACCACATGCTCTCTAATCTCCCTTTAAACTATGCAAACCACCTCTATCAGCTGCACAGTCAAACAAAAGAAAAAAATCACTGTCAGAAAAACTAACAATTAATTCAAATACACAGTATTTCTGGAGTGTAGTGCAGTCATTTGACAGAACATTTGAACATGGTAATAAGTGACATTAATTTAAATTTCATGAGCCCGTAGAAAAATTATCTCTAAAGTAAATCCTTACTTGAAGGAGGTTCTAGAAAAGAAAATTAAATTAGATACATATATAATGCTATGGTCTGACACCCTAACCCCGAGAATAGCTATAACCATTTTGTTACATACCAGCTATTCCATATTGCTGCTGTAATATGCCTGCCAGTCACTGACACAAAGTGACTTGCCTCACAGCAGGGTAGTGCTGACCACATTCCCCATTATGTTCGGTATGTTCTGAGGTTTGCTAATCTTAAGAAATTCCATAAAGCTTTAGGTAGGACCCATCAAATCAAAGGTCACGTATGAACTGTTAGGTCTAAATATCTTGAGTCAGAGCTGATCATTGGGCAGTACTTCCTGCACTTGAGTATGAGTTCATTGTGGTCTTTGTGGTTCTTTTTCCTTCATAAGCCCTCAGTCTGAACTATGTCTCTGGTCTGACAAGTATTACAGTGGGCGATCAATAAGCCATCCCTGTCTGACTGAGATTGGTGCTCATGTGGTTTGTGGAATGACTCCTAGCCCACATCATATAAAAAAAAAAATCTCTGATACAAATAGAACTGTGGGACCAAAGAAAAACGACAATAGATTAAGGAAGGAGGCGCTACTTCCCACTCAGAGAATCTGAGGTACAGGAGCAAACAATCAAAGTGGAAAAGCACAAGCACACCTACTAGGAATGGCAGGTGGGTGTGGGAAGAGGAATAATTTAAAATGAAGAAAAAAGTACAGGTCACATAAAAGGTTATCAACATTTTGCTTAGGAGTTGGAGTTTTACCTTCATCATTGAATTATGCAAAGTGTACCCAGAATATTCTGCAATAAAACCTGCAAAATAAGTAGCTCAAAGCAAGATTCATTTTGGATTCATGTTATAGCGCCACGGTGAATAGTCTGAGAATCCCTTATTCTTGGACCCTGGCCAACAAAGTGGCCACCATCTAGAGAGACAGACACTGGGGCAATTTTTACATTAATCTTTAAAGTTTATCTCAGTGGTTCTCAACGTTCCTAATGCTATAACTCTTTATCATGTTATGGTGACAACCATAAAATTATTTTCAATACTACTTCATAATTATAATTTTTCTATTATAATTAATCACAATATAAATATCTGTGTTTTCTGATGGTCTTAGGTGATCTCTATGAAAAGGCTGTTCGACCCCAGGGTTACAACCCACAGGTGGAGAACCACTGCTGTATCTTAAGAATCATATATCCCTTCTGCCTATAGTTCACTGACTGTAGCATGTCATATGATCACGCCTAACTTCTTCAAGTAGGAGAGAAGTATGATTCTATCATGTGCCTAAAGAGTAAAGAACCACATATATGTATATTTTTGAGATTAGAATATAATTATAGCCCCTTCCCTTTCCTCCCTCCACACCTTCCTATACACACCTGTCCTATCTTCTTCAAATTAATGCGCTCTATTTTCATTATTGCTGTAAATGCATACATATATGTGTATACATTTAATAGACCAAAATGGTGACTACCAGACCCTTCAGGAAAACAATATGTATGCTCACATATAAATTTCAGAAAGATCTTAGTGGCATACATAGGATAGTCTGAGTGGGAGTCTTCCTGAAAAAAGAAAGGATACCTGGTCAGACTGAAATAATATTCTGGAAGAGGGATGGTCATGAATTAGAGATAAAGTAATGTATAGAAGAAATATTTAAGGAGAATCAAACAGATTGAATCAACAAGTTGTAAAAGTCAGAATAAGGATAAGGAAAGCTCCTGCAATCACACATAGGTGATGGGCTGAAATTGTGACAGTAGCCAGAGCAACCAGGGTGAGGCTGAGGACACAGAAGGGTTAATGAACTTTCCTTCTTAAGCATAACTGCCAATTGAGTTCAGTTACTGGGTGTTGACTATTGATAGTGAAGGACAGTAAATGGTAGGTATATGTCTTAGTTAGGGTTTGCATTGCTGTGAACAGACACCATGACCAAGGCAACTCTTATAAAGGACAACATTTAGTTGGGGTTGGCTTACAGGTTCAGAGGTTCAGTCCATTATCATCATGGTAGGAAGTATGGCAGTGTGCATGCAACCATGGTGCTGGGGGAGCTGAGAGTTCTATATCTTGATCAAAAAGCAGAAGACTCTTCTTGTGCACTGGGTGGATCTTGAGCATAGAATCACAAAAGCCCACCCCCACAGTGATAGACTTCCTCCAACAAGGCCGCGCCCACTCCAACAAGACCACACCTCCTGGTAGTGCTACTTCCCCATGGGTCAAGTATAATCAAACCACCACAGTTTGCATGCTGAAATTCAGTAACAGATAAGGTAGGGAGTTGTTCAATTTTAGCCAGAATCATAAAGGTAATAGAAACCATTTTTTGAGACAGAGTCTCATTTAGCCAAAGCTGTTTTCAAAGTTGCCGTGTAGCCATGGATAATCTTGAACTTGTGATCTGCCCACCTCTACCTCCTTCATACTGGGATCAGAGATACGCACTACCATGTCTGATGTTACATGGTGTTAGGGATGGAGCCCCCAGGGCTTCCTGCATGCTTGGTAAACACTTTACCAACTGAATTACACTGAACTACATTCCTACCTTCTGATTAATTTAAATATCTCCCAGCTGATGATTCAAGCACACGGGCAAGTACAAACTGAGAAAACCATGTGATAGACGAAGGCTAAAGGCAGCTAACCAACCAATATGTGTCTGGAATTGATGAGAAACAAGAGCAGAGGGATAGCCTTGCTAATGAAAATTTCCATTGTCATAATTTGTGATTTTAACAATTCACAACTGGTTAAATAAAATCAAACTGGGATTCTCTCTCTCTCTCTCTCTCTCTCTCTCTCTCTCTCTCTCTCTCTCTCTCTCTCATTTTCAAATTCCACTTTTACTTTTCTGATTTACTCCCTGCCACTTAGTGGCATTGTTCTACCATTAACTATGACCATTTAAATACCAAATTTAAAGAAGTACCTAAAAGTCAGAAGTTGTGTTTGTGGGTTGACTTCAAAATCTAGTCTTAGTGAGAGAAATGTTCACCTTCAGAGAACTGGAGGCCTATTTCAATGGCTGTCTCATCCAGCATGCCCCCAGAAACTTAGACCTGAATGGGATGGTGAGGGAATGAAGAAAAAACAGACTAATGCAGTGACAGAAAGCTGAGGGTTTTGCTCTTTCAGCTGGAGAAAATGGAGCATCTTGGAAGCTTGATATGTTTATTATACAGAGCTAAACAAGGAAGCAGGGTTATTGCATACAGCTGGTCAAGGAGCCACGGGTATTACATAGGGATAAACAAGAATACAAGATTTATAATATACAGCCACATCAAGGACACATAGTTAGCTAATCTCTTTCAATAAGTCTCTGTGAGGTAACAGTCTTCTGACCGTAAATATTTGGGAGGAGAAAGCTAAGGTGGATGTTTTCTGCACACCATCAGCATTCGTGCCTAGACCCAAGGAAGGCTTTGTCATTTCCCTCTGAACCTCACCCACATATCCTGCCCTCGTGAAAAGCTTTGTCATTTTCTTCAATGGTCTGATGCTCTGGGGTCTTGTCATAGCCATGCCCATGTCAAAGGCAAGCATCCACTCCAGACTTCACTTGGGTCCTCCTCTGCTCCCTACAGATGGCTACAGTGAAGACATCTGAGACATTAGCTCAAGTTTATCAGAATGGGATGAAATGCTACAGAGTGGAGGCCTGCGACATTGAGGCTGCCTACATGAAGGACTTTAAATGCAACCATCATCTCCAAGATTTACATGAATGAAAGCTCCATTTCACTTTATTGTTTGGGATTTTCAGCAACAAAATGTGAAAATTAAAAGAAAAATGAAATGAAATGAAAATGAGTCCCAGGGGTATTCATGCTTACAAGAGTTCTACAGCCACACTGTGGACAAGAGGCAACCCATGGTTTGCAGTCGCTGAGGCAAAATAAAGCAGCTAAGTGGTGTACATGCTACACTAACATTTATTTAAGGAGTTCCTTATATATTATGGATATAAAGTCTTAATCAGATATATGACTTGCAAAGATTTAATCTATTATATTGGTTGCCTTGTTACTACATTTGATAATGATTTTGATTCACAAATGATTTTTTATATATATATATTTTTTATTAACTTGAATATTTCTTATATACATTTCGAGTGTTATTCCTTTCCTGGTTCCGGGCAACATCCCTCCCCCTCCCCTTCCTTATGGGTGTGTTCCCTCCCCCACCTCCCCCCATTGCCGCCCTCCCCCAACTGTCTAGTTCACTGGGGTTCAGTCTTTAGCAGGACCCAGGGCTTCCCTTCCACTGGTGCTCTTACTAGGATATTCATTGCTACCTATGAGGTCAGAGTCCAGGGTCAGTCCATGAATAGTCTTTAGGTAGTGGCTTAGTCCCTGGAAGCTCTGGTTGCTTGGCATTGTTGTACATATGGGGTCTCGAGCCCCTTCAAGCTCTTCCAGTTCTTTCTCTGATTCCTTCAACGGGGGTCCTATTCTCAGTTCAGTGGTTTGCTGCTGACATTCGCCTCTGTATTTGCTGTATTCTGGCTGTGTCTCTCAGGAGCGATCTACACTTCTGCACTTCTTTGCTTCATCCATCTTATCTAATTGGGTGGCTGTATATATATGGGCCACATGTGGGGCAGGCTCTGAATGGGTGTCCCTTCAGTCTCTGTTTTAATCTTTGCCTCTCTATTCCCTGCCAAGGGTATTCTTGTTCCCCTTTTAAAGAAGGAGTGAAGCATTCACATTTTGATCATCCGTCTTGAGTTTCATTTGTTCTAGGCATCTAGGGTAATTCAAGCATTTGGGCCAATAGCCACTTATCAATGAGTGCATACCATGTATGTCTTTCTGTGATTGGGTTAGCTCACTCAGGATGATATTTTCCAGTTCCAACCATTTGCCTACTAATTTCATAAAGTCGTTGTTTTTATAGCTGAGTAATATTCCATTGTGTAGATGTACCAATTACATTTTCTGTATCCATTCCTCTGTTGAAGGGCATCTGGGTTCTTTTCCAGCTTCTGGCTATTATAAATAAGGCTGCATGGCGAACATAGTGGAGCACGTGTCTTTTTTATATGTTGGGGCATCTTTTGGGTATATGCCCAAGAGAGGTATAGCTGGATCCTCAGGCAGTTCAATGTCCAATTTTCTGAGGAACCTCCAGACTGATTTCCAGAATGGTTGTACCAGTCTGCAATCCCACCAACAATGGAGGAGTGTTCTCTTTCTCCACATCCTCGCCAGCATTTGCTGTCACCTGAGTTTTTGATCTTAGCCATTCTCACTGGTGTGAGGTGAAATCTCAGGGTTGTTTTGATTTGCATTTCCCTGATGACTAAAGATGTTGAACATTTCTTTAGGTGTTTCTCAGCCATTCGGCATTCCTCAGCTGTGAATTCTTTGTTTAGCTCTGAACCCCATTTTTTAATAGGGTTATTTGTCTCCCTGCGGTCTAACTTCTTGAGTTCTTTGTATATTTTGGATATAAGGCCTCTGTCTGTTGTAGGATTGGTAAAGATCTTTTCCCAATCTGTTGGTTGCCCTTTTGTCCTGACCACAGTGTCCTTTGCCTTACAGAAGCTTTGTAGTTTTATGAGATCCCATTTGTCGATTCCTGATCTTAGAGCATAAGCCATTGGTGTTTTGTTCAGGAAATTTTTTCCAGTGCCCATGTGTTCCAGATGCTTCCCTAGTTTTTCTTCTATTAGTTTGAGTGTACCTGGTTTGATGTGGAGGTTCTTGATCCACTTTGTCTTAAGATTTGCACAAGGTGATAAGAATGGATCGATCTGCATTCTTCCACATGTTGACCTCCAGTTGAACCAGCACCATTTGCTGAAAATGCTATCTTTTTTCCATTGGATGGATTTGGCTCCTTTGTCAAAAATCAAGTGACCATAGGTGTGTGGATTCATTTCTGGGTCTTCAATTCTGTTCCATTGGTCTATCTGTCTGTCTCTGTACCAATACCATGCAGTTTTTATCACTATTGCTCTGTAATATTGCTTGAGTTCAGGATAGTGATTCCCCTGAAGTCCTTTTTTTATTGTTGAGGATAGTTTTAGCTATCCTGGGTTTTTTGTTATTCCAGATGAATTTGCAAATTGTTCTGTCTAACTCTTTGAAGAATTGGATTGGTATTTTGATGGGGATTGCATTGAATCTGTAGATCGCTTTTGGTAAAATGGCCATTTTTACTATATTAATCCTGCCAATCCATGAGCATGGGAGATCTTTCCACCTTCTGAGGTCTTCTTCAATTTCTTTCTTCAGTGTCTTGAAGTTCTTGTTGTACAAATCTTTTACTTGCTTGGTTAAAGTCACACCGAGGTACTTTATATTATTTGGGTCTATTATGAAGGGTGTCGTTTCCCTAATTTCTTTCTCGGCTTGTTTCTCTTTTGTGTAGAGGAAGGCTACTGATTTATTTGAGTTAATTTTATACCCAGCCACTTGGCTGAAGTTGTTTATCAGCTTTAGTAGTTCTCTGGTGGAACTTTTGGGATCACTTAAATATACTATCATATCATCTGCAAATAGTGATATTTTGACTTCTTCTTTTCCGATCTGTATCCCTTGACCTCCTTTTTTTGTTGTCTGATTGCTCTGGCTAGAACTTCAAGAACTATATTGAATAAGTAGGGAGAGGGGCAGCCTTTGTCTAGTCCCTGATTTTAGTGGGATTGTTTCTCTCCATTTAGTTTAATGTTAGCCACTGGTTTGCTGTATATGGCTTTTACTATGTTTAGGTATGGGCCTTGAATTCCTATTCTTTCCAGGACTTTTATCATGAAGGGGTGTTGAATTTTGTCAAATGCTTTCTCAGCATCTAATGAAATGATCATGTGGTTTTGTTCTTTCAGTTTGTTTATATAATGGATCACGTTGATGGTTTTCCAGATATTAAACCATCCTTGCATGCCTGGATGAAGTTTACTTGATCATGGTGGATGATTGTTTTGATGTGCTCTTGATTCGGTTTGCCAGAATTTTGTTGAGTATTTTTAAGGCCGATGTTCATAAGGGAAATTGGTCTGAAGTTCTCTTTCTTGTTGGGTCTTTGTGTGGTTTAGGTATAAGAGTAATTGTGGCTTCATAGAAGGAAACCGTGTGCTCCATCTGTTTAATTTTGTGGAATAGTTTGGATAATATTGGTATGGGGTCTTCTA